>NC_053023.1:731805976-732006637 GCF_003073215.2 Triticum urartu | reverse complement strand
ATCTAATCATCTCCCCCTGATTTTAAAAGGGTGGGGCCGGGCCTTATTTTGTTCCAATCAAATCAAGCCACGTACGCGGGAGCACGGATGGGCACACGCCGGGGGAGCAGGCAAGTCTCGTCCTCCCAGGAGACCCAAGCCGTCTTCCTCTCACCCTTAGTTGAGTCCCACCAAAGTTTGCGTAGCTGGCCATTAATATGCCGACATGGACTTCTCGGCAGTTTGAAGCATGCCATAGTGTCAAATGAGTCTATAGCCTAACCGTAGGTTGTTAGGATCAGTTCGTGTGTTGTATAGATAATGATCAAGTTAGGTTGTTGTAGATAAATCCTAACTGAATTGTATCTATCTTGTATCCCGCCTGAGTATAAATGGAAGGCAAGGCCTAACGCATAAGTCACGGCAATTCATTCCTTTTGACTTCGTATCAGAGCGATAAGATCCTCTCCCATCGATCTCTCCCTCCCCGCCGCCGCCATGTCAGGCCCTGCCGCCATCAACTCCACCACCGGTGCCCTCACCTCTCCCAACGCCGACGTCCTCACCACTGCTGCTAGCTCCTCCGCTCCTGTCTCGATCTTCTCATGGCCTCTTCGGCTCCACTCCCATGGCCTCTTCGGCTATGTCGATGGCTAGGTGCAGCCGCCGCCCTACACCATCACCATCACCACCGGCGCCGACGCTGATGCCAATGAGGAGGCCAACCCGCTCTTCCTTCAGTGGTACCAGCGAGACCAGTTGGTGCTCATTGCACTGCGGCCCTCCATGACATGTTCTCCTCGTAGAACAAGGCAGGTCTCATGCAGATGCGTTTTCAGCTGTCGAACCTGAAGAAGAAGGACCTCACCGCTACTGAATACTTCAACAAGATGAAGGGCTTTGCTGATGCTATGACGTCCATTGGTAAGCCTCTTGGTGATGACAAGATCCTCGGCTACATGCTAGCCGGTCTTGGTTCTGAATTTGAACCTCTGGTGGCCTCCATCACTGCTCGCGAGGAGCCGATCAGCCTTGGCAGCTTTACGCGTTCCTCGTCAGTGCCGAGTTCCGCATGGAATAGCAGGCGTCCGTGGGCGAGCCGCACTCCGCCAACTCTGCAACACGCAACTCTGATGGCCAGCACAATGGCGAGCGCGACAGCCACGGAGGTCAAGCTGGAGGCCAAGGCGGTCAAGGCGATCAAGGCCGTGGCTAGGGGCGTGCTCGTGGCAAGTACATCAAGTGTCAGGTGTGCTCCAAGTTTGGCCATGACGCTCTACACTGTAGGAACCACTTCAACCATGTCTATCAACCTGAAGACAACCGTGAGCATTCAGCAAAGCGTTCAAATTCTTCGGCATCATTCTTTTTAGTTGACTTAGGTGGAAAATGCATAGTTCACGGTTCTCTTTCTTTACCGTGTTTTCTAGCAACAAAGTCTCTTTTATCATACCTTTTATTCTTAGTTTGTGGGTTATCAAGATCAACTGATGGTTCTATCTCAACATCATTGTCTGGTTTTTTATTATTTGGTTGAGTATTTTCATGAACATCAGCATTATCTTTTTCATTATCACTAGGTGAATGTTCATTACCAGACTGAGTTTCAGCATTAGAGATAGAAGTTTCATTATCATTGTCAGGAGGTTTCTCTATTTCAGATTCACTAGGAGCATGCATATTCCTATCATTTTTCTTCCTCCTTTTCTTTTTATAAGAACTAGGTGCACTAGTGTTAGCTCTATGAGTCTTGTTCAATTCTTTTTGGGTGTCCCTCAGGATAAAGTGGTTCCTGAGTCATTTTACCTCCTCTAGTTGCAACTCTAACAGCAAAGTCATGTGTATTATTATTCATTTCATCAAGCAACTCTCTTTGAGATTTAGCAACTTGTTCTAACTGAGTTTGGAGCATAGAAGCATGCTTTCCAACACCTCTAACATCATTTGATATTCTAAATAAAAATTCACTCAAGCGAGCAATCATATCAAAATTGTATTTCAATTGTTTCATAACATTTGCATTGAAGTGATCTTGTTTTCTAATGTAGTTTTCAAACTCATAAAGGCATTGGCTAGGATGTATATTATGAGGATTATCATTATCACTTAACTTCATAAGAGAATTTACCTCTACCGCCTTAGGTAGTGGTGGTGTATTAAGCCCGTGTATTTCTTCAATAGGAGGTAAATTTTTAACATCCTCAGCTTTAACACATTTTTCCTTCATAGATTTCTTTGCCTCTTGCATATCTTCAGGACTGAGATATAATATACCCCTCTTCTTCAGAGTGGGTATAGGCGGTGGTTCAGGAAGAGTCCAATCATCATAATTTTTCAATATGTTATTCAATAATTCTTCAGCTTGACCAACAGTTCGTTCCCTGAAAACACAACCAACACAACTATCTAGGAAGTCCCTAGAAGCATCTGTGAGTCCATTATAGAAGATATAAAGTATTTCATTTTTCTTAAGAGGATGATTGGGCAAAGCATTAAGTAATTGGCAAAGCCTCCCCCAAGCTTGTGGGAGACTCTCTTCTTTAGTTTGAACAAAGTTAAATATTTCCTGTAAAGCAGCTTGTTTCTTATGAGCAGGGAAATATTTTTCAGAGAAATAATAAAGCATATCCTGGGGACTACGCACACAACTAGGAGTAAGGGTATTGTACCAAGCTTTAGCATCACCCTTTAATGAGTGAATGAATCAATCAACAAGTTGAGCAAGAGAAAGCAAAACTTACGATCTCGTCCTTTACCGCGTGCAATGGCCACCTTGCCTCCACGTACTTGACGAACCACGTTACAAAACTTGGTGAGCTAGCTGAATAGCATACCAACGATACGATAGCGACCTCACATTGCATTGTTAAATAATGTACATGTCGTAGGGTGCAATATGCTTTCATGCGTGAAACGATTCATGCACTTGCTGCTAGAAGGCCTCGTTAAGTAGTAGTGCACACTTTACGAGGCCGTGTGCACCGCTCGCAACGAAGTTTTGGCGCAGCCGGACGCAGATGCGGTTACTAGCTGTGCGTCGACGTGCCGCCGTCCAACTTTTGGGGGTGCACGTGGCAGGTGGACATTGCCGGACCATGCCACTGATCAGGGAACTTGCCCAAGAGCAAGTTGCACTGATCAGTGGTAGTTGCCCATGAGCAAATGCCACTGATCAGTGGCATCTGGTCTTCTGCAACTGCCACTCATCAGTGCACTATCCTAAGCATGGAAACATCTAAAAATAGCACCCATGTGCACCCATGCACATTTGGCAGCATCCTAAAATGGTCCTTTTTATTAAGTAGTGGAGATAGAGATTTGCGGTTATCTGTTTTCTCTTCCAATTGTTCTTCCTTTTTTACTCTATTTAAAATATACCTTGGGCATTCTCATTCATACCGCTATAACAATTTGTTGCTACTACATGCAGATACATATGTTCCTTCTGAACTTTGACAGTAGTGGAATACTTGGAAAATGAGGTCATGGAACAGTTTATAAGGGGATCAGGCTAGTCTTTTTCCATCCCCACAAATAACATGATTTTGCATCCAAGACCCTAACATTTTGCATTGAACACCCTAGAGTTTTTGTTTTCTTACAAACAAGGCCTAAATTTTGACAAGTCATGGGAATTCCCGTTAGAAATTTCGGTAGCATAACACGTTTGGAAGAATACAACTATGTCTTCTATTTTGCATGTCACATGGAAAGGAAACACTATGCGGATGCATAGGCTTCGTCTTCGACCCCATGGGCGTCCATAGCTTCTCCGGCAATCAAAATCCCATTGCTTCAGCTCCTTGTCTAGACCTAGCCTGATGAGATGACGCGTGCCCAGCTGGAGGTTGAGCATGGTGGTAGTTCATCTGCCAAGTAAGTTAACTAGGGAATGCACCAGGGCCGTACCTAGTAAACTGGAGGCATTGTGCAAAATTTCAAATTAGGCCCTAAATAAAATATAAGTTCACTATAAAAATAAACTTTGATAGATATATCATAGATTTAATGCAATTCAATAATAATTATATCCTATCAAAAAGCATAGGGATAATTAGATTTATGCCCCTAGTTGTGTCCCACTCGTCTGTTTTACCCCTAATTCCCAAAAGTCACCGGTTCTGTCCAAGTCACTTTGATCCTCTTATGCTTTTGCCCTTTGACCGTTTGACCGTCAGTTTGAAAACTTCCTAACTAATTCATACAAAATCAAAAAATGCAAATAAGATACCAAAATGTTCAGAAAAACATCACCTATATGTCAATGTCATTTGCATTCATGAAAAAAGTGTGGGAAAGTGCACATCCGAGTTTTAGCTCTTTTGATACCACCATGAATAGTAAACTCTAAAAAAATTCAAAAAAATTCAAAAACAATATGGTGGCAAAGAACGACAAGTGTTCTAAGTGCTTGCCAAGTTTCATTAGGGAACGACATTCGTTGAAGTCGTGGCAAAAAAATAATCTATTTTGGAGTGCTGATTGTTTTTTTTGCCGCGGCACCCACGAATGTTATTCCCTGATGAAACTTGACAGACACTTAAAACATTTGTCATTCTTTGCCACCAAATTATTTTTGATTTTTTTGAACTTTTTTAGATTTTACTATTCATGGTGGTAGCATAAGAGCTAAAACTCGGATGGGCACTTTCCAACACTTTTTTCATGGATGCAAATGACACTGGCATATAGGTGATGTTTTTCTGAACATTTTGGTATCTTATTTGCGTTTTTCTGATTTAGTATGAATTAGTTATGAAGTTTTCAAACTGACGGTCAAACGGTCAAAGGGCAAAAGCATAAAAGGAGCAAAGTGATTTGGACAGAACCGGTGACTTTTGGGAATTAGGGGTAAAACAGACGAGTGTGACACAACTAGGGGCATAAATCTAGTTATCCCAAAAGCATATCTTAAAAGTGCATAACTTCATTTTTTACAGAAAACTGATAGATCCTTCTAGCACTCTTTGGTACTAAATAATGCATTTGTTTCAAAATATCATACACAGTATGCAGTCAATCCATCTTTGATCTTTAACTAATAAAAAATATTTAAATTTGTTGGATAATTATGCCAATATATTTTACATGCTTATTTGTTCCATTTTTCTATAATTACTTAATCTGGGTGCAAAAAATCCAAAATGTTCATCTATTTTGAACACAAACAGTACACAATCTTCAATTGCTTCTCCATAAACAATTTTTAGATTAGGTGGGGATTGAGAGGTGAAGCCTACAAATTGTTGACTGTTGATATTCGTTGCCGTCACTAGTACTACCAATGCATAATTATCTCACGTAAACTCCAATTAATACTAGCGCTTTGCAAAATGGGGGGTGATTTGGAGGCCCTGTGCAGGCACACACCCTGATCGGGCTTCTGGTACGGGCCCACAAATTAGCCTTTCCTTCATGGTTTGGTTTAATCAGATATACTTTTTAGAGTTAACACTAGACAAATAGAACAAATTCAGATTAACATAATTTTATATACCATTGGCAGAGCTAGCATTTGAAGTCAATGATGTAAAGGGCTAACACATGTGCATGTATGTAAACATATACACTTAAAACGTGATTGGGATTAGCTTGCAAAACACATTTATTTGATGTTGCTTGACATCACATACTCATGTATCTTCGCCGCTTCAATATACCATGCAAATTTTATAACCGAGAAAACGCAGAATGTATTCTACCATTGGTACTACAGATCTCTCACGTAGATACAAGTTCAGGCTTCAAAACTACAAGGAGGTCCTTCATAAATGAGAAAAGTAGCAATACATGTGCGATACATGCAAAGCTTTCAAGCAATGGAAATAGATCCTTGTCAGAGTTGGGAAGGTACGCTCACTTTATGATTAATTGTGGCATAAATATATCAAAATATTTTGCTTCCGTGGAATTTTTAAAGGAATTAGTATTCTTGATAACATTTTAAAGGAACTAACATGCTTTAAAACTGAATGAACATACTATCAAAGAAATTTATTTGATAGTCAAAAGAACAAGCAAAAAAGGAATTCATCAAATATTGAACCTGGTTTAGCTTTGCTCCAACAACATCATCAAGGGCACCAAGAGCGTCATTGAGTATCCTAAGGTTTCACCTATCAAAGAATGTTGTCATTACCTACACATGCCACACGGCTTAAAAACACGAAATGTATATACTATTGGCATTGTATACCATTTGGTGATAGTAGACTAGTCCAGTGAAATTTATCAACAACATTAGGACTCCGATATTGTTCGACGGTACATGCATTTAGTGACAACGTGCGACAGCTAGCTAGCACCAGGCCTCATCTAAACGAATGAAGTCACGCTTGGGCGATTGGGAACCCGAATCAACGGTTCACTCTGTGTCACGTGCAGAAGCAAGAACGTGCAACGTTCTCTCATGATAATTTCCCAAAACTTAACTAGCAGAGCAAACAAAAGCAAACAGTTCGCATCACATTAGCTCCTTACAAGTTGACCCTACTGAAACCACATTTCCCACATAATATATTTCGTCTTTGTAGAGATCAATAGTTGGGCCAACAATAACATGGAAAATGATTTCTAAGACAGTCAACCATTATAAGAGATTTCGAAAAAAACATCATAGGGGGAATGTGTGAGGCCAAAAACTCTGCAACACACAACTAAACCAGATTTACCGGTCAGCTAGCATGACACCAAATCACATGGTACCAAATAGCAAATCTGAACAAGAAACAAAATTCACAGGTTAGGTTGCTCCTTCTAGAAAAGTTGTGAATAACATGAATGCAAACGTTTATGTGAAAGGATGACATTATAATCATTCATCGATGAAACATCAAATGAATTTGGCAATTAAATTCATGGGGCATAGAGCAATAAAGACATCAAGGAAAGGAAATCCTTGTTTTTAGATGAATACCACACTTTATTCCATCTTCTTTATTAACTGCTACAACGGTTAAGTAAGAAAATGACAATCCAATCCGATTAGCACGTAGTCTATCACCATACCATTCCTCCTAATAAGTTAGTAGCAACCTCTAAAAAGGGGAAATTTGAAATCTTATTTTCTTGTGCCAACATAATTATGGCCAAAGATACGAGGTTACATTTCTATCTACAATACTATGTTGATATGCAAATCAAACCTTTTTACTTTTTGTGAAAAAATAGTACACATAGAATCATTTCATCATTAAAAATTTCAGAATGTTGACCAGGATATCCACAGTTGCTGCTCTGCTGCCATTGATTCGTCTTCTGCAAGCATGCCAGCATGACACACCATGGACATCAGATGTCAATGATGCTAGAATACATCCATGCACATGCTCTGAATGTCTCACTTTCTGTACATGTTATTACTTGCATGGATTTTGTAGAGGTCAGGAACAGCAGCACCAAGAGCGTTACAAGCAAGAAGATAGAACCAACAACTCCTATGAATATTAACAAAAGAGACAAACAACTATAAACACCCTATAGATGTTCAAATAGCCATCTATTGTTGGAACTCTCTTTTAGAAAACTGTAGTTTTTTAGCATCTTAGAAAGAGTTCTCAACCTGTACTTTAAGCTAAAGTTAGAAAAAACACTGTTTTCAAAAACTTAACTACTCATTGTCCACACATTGTAATACTGCCGTTTTAGATAAACTGAAGCATTAGTTACCCAGGCATTATAGTATAGCGAGTTTAGATTATTACGATTTTGAGAACAAATTATGTTGCCAATTGATGTGAAATCTGGCTTCCATAGTTCAAAGACATCATTAGTTTAGATGGTATATACAACTATACCAACTGCTTAAACCTTGTACAGGAACATGTCTCATTGCTTTATGATAGTGGTCCCAGTCTTTACGTTTCTTGAAAAAACAAGTAAAATGGCATGTGAAGAGGAGCATATGCAGCTAAATTTCTGAGTTTGCTCTCACAATTTAAATTACAAGATTGACAAGGACACTGAAACGAAAAAATGGTAAAGAGCGCCCCTATTTTTCTGCTTTAAAATAACCATTTATTGTTAAAATAGATCTGGAAACAAAGTACACCATGGACCAAGGAGTACATGAAAGAAAATCATTATCTATCTACTTATAAACGCAAGTTAGCAGTGACAGAGCATCTACAACGCCGGTCAATACTTATGCCAGGCGCTAGGATTTAATTCCTGGCGATTGTGGTCCAATTTCGTTCGTTCCAAGGATTATTACTAGTGTCGATGCTAGGACTGCCGCCGGGCGCTTCATTCTTTTTTCTTACCCCTGAGCCTGTTAACCAAGCGTTGTCCTTTTTTTCACGAGAAAGCAATTGCACTAGCGCTCAAGTAGGCGCTGTGCGTTCAGGAGACCGACTCCTACACCGATGCCACTTCATTAATTAATATTTTTATTGCCTGCAACCACATAAGTGCTCTTGCATTATAGATGCCCTTAGAGTTCTTTATTCAGTTAGACGTAGGTGCAGTTTTTCTTGATGGATGGCCACGAGCACATGTTTCCCTTCAGTAAACAAGGAGACAAGAGTAGAAGAGAGAAAGCAGTAAAAGTGCAAAACACATGGTGGCTGGCCCATTGTACTTGACAGGATGTACCTTGATATCTTGCCAGTATTTGTCTGTGTTTTTGCGGTGTTGCGTGTCCGGCATTTTCCTGCTCGCTTCTCCGGCTCCACGTCTAGCTAAACCATCTATGTCCACTGCATCACAAGGTAATATAAAAAGGAAAAATACTAGTTAGTTTGAGTGGCACCCACCATGGTAAAGAACGAAGGGAGTCTCTTTTAGAAAACTATCAACTAGCCATGAAGAATGCAAAGTAAGTAATAGAATTGTCATGGAACTAACCCGGACTGTCGCTGTTTTCAGCAGAATTGCAATGGTGTTATTTTCGTGCAGAAATAAAAGTTCTCGGAATGACCTGAAAATCAACGGAGACACATTTTGGAATAAATAAAAAATACTGGCGAAAGAATCAACACCAGGGGTCCCACACCCTGTCCACGAGGATGCAGGGCGCACCCCCCTGCCTCGTGGGCCTCCTGAGGCTTCACCGACGTCAGCTCCAACTCTATATGTTCACGTCCGAGGAGAAAAAAAAATCAGAGAGACGGATTCATCGTGTTTTACGATACGGAGCCGCCGCCAAGCCCTAATCTTTCTCGGGAGGGCTGATCTGGAGTCCTTTCGGGGCTCCGAAGAGGGGAATCCGTCGCCATCGTCATCATCAACCTTCCTCCATCACCAATTTCATGATGCTCACCGCCGTGCGTGAGTAATTCCATCGTAGGCTTGCTGGACGGTGATGGGCTGGATGAGATTTACCATGTAATCGATTTAGTTTTGTTAGGGTTTGATCCCTAGTATCTATTATGTTCTGAGATTGATGTTGCTATGACTTTACTATGCTTAATGCTATTCACTAGGGCCCGAGTGCCATGACTTCAGATCTGAACCTACTATGTTTTTATGAATATATGTGAGTTCTTGATCCTATTTTGCAAGTCAATAGTCACCTACTATGTGTTATGATCCGGTAACCCCGAAGTGACAATAATCGGGACCACTCCCGGTGATGACCATAGTTTGAGGAGTTCATGTATTCACTAGGTGTTAATGCTTTGGTCTGGTACTCTATTAAAAGGAGGCATTAATATCCCTTAGTTTCCAATAGGACCGCGGTGCCACAGGAGGGTAGGACAAAAGATGTCATGCAAGTTCTTTTCCATAAGCACGTATGACTATATACGGAATACATACCTACATTACATTGATGAACTGGAGCTAGTTTTGTGTCACTCTATGTTATAACTGTTGCATGAGGAATCGCATCTGACATAATTATCCATCACTGATCCATTGCCTACGAGCTTTTCACATATTGATCTTTGCTTAGTTACTTTTCCGTTGCCACTGTTACAATCACTACAAAAACTACTACTGTTACTTTTGCCACCGTTACCGTTACTTCCATATTACTTTGCTACTAAATACTTTGCTGCAGATATTAAGTCTTTCAGGTGCGGTTGAATTGACAACTCAACTGTTAATACTTGAGAATATTCTTTGGCTCCCCTTGTGTCGAATCAATAAATTTGGGTTGAATACTCTACCCTCGAAAATGGTTGCGATCCCCTATACTTATGGGTTATCAAGACTATTTTCTGGCACCGTTGCCGGGGAGCATAACTCTATTCTTTGAGTCACTTGGGATTTATATCTATTGATCACTATGAGGAACTTGAAAGATGAAAGAACCAAGATTTTTCCCTCAACTACGAGGGGAGGTAAGAACCTCCCACAAGCTTGGGGGAGGCTTCTCCGATTACTTAATGCTTTGCCTGATCATCCTCTCAAGAAAAATGAAATACTTGATATCTTTTATAATGGACTAACCGATGCTTTCAGAGACCACCTGGATAGTTGTGCTGGTTGTGTTTTCAGGGAAAGGACTGTTGAACAAGCTGAATTGCTATTGAATAATATGTTGAGTAATGATAATGTTTGGACACTTCCTGAACCAACTCCTAAGCCAACTCCGAAGAAAATGGGTATTCTATTTCTCAGTCCTGAAGATATGCAAGAGGCAAAGAAATCTATGAAAGAAAAGGGTATGAAAGCTAAATATGTTAAGAATTTACCACCTATTGAAGAAATACATGGTATTGATAACCCGACACAGGTAGTAAAGGTCAATTCTCTCTATAGATTTAATAAGGTTCAAATCCCATCTACTAAGTTTGCTAGCCAATGCTTGGATGAGTTTGATAATTTTATTGTTAAACAAGAAGACTTCAATGCTTATGTTGGTAGACAATTGAAACGTAATGCTGATATGATTGAACACTTGAGTGATTATATGTCTAGAGTTAAAGGTGAACTTAAACTTATTAGTAAACATGCTTCTATGGTTACCACTCAAGTAGAACAAGTGCTTAAAGCACAAGATGATTTGCTCAATGAATTAAATAATAAGAAAAATTATGATGTTGTTAGAGTTGTGACTAGAGGGGGTAAAATGACTCAGGAACCTTTGTATCCTGAGTCAGAGAACTAATGTTGATGCACCTAGTCCTTCTAAGAAGAAGAAAAAGGAAAATGATAGGACTTTGCATGCTTCTAGTGAACCTGTTGTTGACACACCTGGGAATCCCAATGATATTTCTATTTCTGATGCTGAAACACAATCTGGTAATGAACATGAATCTAGTGATAATATTAGTGATGATATTCGTATTGATGCTCAACCTAGCAATAACAATGATGTAGAGACTGAACCTGCTATTGATCTTGATAACCCACAATCAAAGAATCAATGTTATGATAAGAGAGACTTCGTTGCTAGGACGCACGATAAATAAAGAGAACCATGGGTTCAGAAACCCATGCCTTTTCCTCCTAAACCATCCAAGAAAAAGGATGATGAGGATTTTGAGCGCTTTTCTAAAATGATTAGACCTATCTTTTTGCGTATGCGTTTGACTAATATGCTTAAAATGAATCCCAATGCTAAGTATATGAAGGATATTGTCACAAATAAAAGGAAGATACCGGAAGCTGAAATTTCCACCATGCTTGCCAATTATACTTTTAAAGGTGGAATACCAAAGAAATTAGGAGATCCAGGAATACCAACTGTACCATGCTCCATTAAAAGAAACTATGTTAAAACTGCTTTATGTGATCTTGGAGCCGGTGTTAGTGTTATGCCTCTCTCTTTATATCATAGACTTGATTTGAATAAGTTGACACCTACTGAAATATCTTTACTAATGGCCGATAAATCAAGTGCTATACATGTCGGTATTTGTGAGGATGTGCCTGTTGTGGTTGCAAATGTTACTATTTTAACGAACTTTGTTATTCTTGATATTCCCGAGGACGATAGAATGTCTATTATTCTTGCCAGACCCTTTTGAAATACTGCAGTGGGCTGTTATTGATTGCAACAAAGGCAATGTCACTTTTCATGTTAATGGTAATGAGCATACGGTACACTTTCCGAGGAAACAACCTCAAGTCAACAGTATCAATTCTATTGGAAAAATTTCAACGATTACTATTGGAGGTTTTGAATTCCCTCTTCCTACTGTCAAGAAGAAATATGATATTCTTATTGTTGGGGACATGCATATCCCCGTTGAGGTAACTTAGTGTTATTCGAAAATTCTCTAGTTTCATGTTATTCGGAAAGAGTTTGTTAACAAGATATCCACAATGTTAGTGGATTTCTTTTGATGAGCATGAGATGGATGAAGTTAGAAAGCACAACTCTCTGTACCTTCTTTTTACTTTCTGTTATTTAGATTAAATAAAGCAAAAATAGTATTTTCTGTCTGTTTCTGAATTATCCTTGCAATAAAAAATACCCTGAAAATAAAAGTTCTCCAAATGTCCTGAAAATGAAATATGATTTTTCTAGAATATTTAAGAATTATTGGCACTCAGAACACACCAGGGGGCCACACCACCTGGCCACGAGGGTCCGCTTGCCTCGTGGACCCCACGTGGACCCCCTCCACTTATTCCAGCACCCACACACTTCGTCTTCCTCTAGAAAAAAATTCTCCCATAGCTCAAACTCGTGTTCTAACTCATCTTGCTGCCATTTTTGATCTCCTTGCTCAAAGCTCCATTCACAAAACTGCTTTGGGGGATTTTTCATCGGTATGTGACTCCTCCAATGGTCCAATTAGTTTTTATTCTAGTGCTTTATTTATTGCAAATTTTTGCTGCTAAGGTGACCCTATTCTTGAGCTTGCATGTCAAATTTATGTGGTCAAAAGTAGTTTTAATGCATGATATGGCCTCTAGGCACTTGTGGGAGTAGTTGCTATCAATCTTGTTGAGTTTGGTTCACTTTTATTTTGAGTCACTAAAAATTTCAGAAATTTTTCAGAGGAAGAAAAATGTTTAGGAAAATGTACCAAGGTGGTTCCTCAAGGAAGCAAGGACCAAGGCTCGCGATACGTGAGCCAGACGATGAATTACCGAGGGAAGCTCAAGTGCGGCCTTGTGAATGGCCGTCAGAGGAGTTCATGGTCCAGGCAGGCATCAAGGAGGAATTTGACGCGTATATGCGTAATGCTGATCTTGAGGACTTCGTGTCAGATAATTGTCGTCGATACTACTATTTAACTGATTCCTTTGTGAGAAGGTTCAAATTTACATCCTCGCGCAATTCTCACACTGTTTTATTTGATCTTTATGATAAATCATATACCATGGACCTAGAAGATTTTAACACTGCTTGTAAACTCCCGCACTGGGGCAATGCTAGTGAACCTCACAAATCTGAATATAAAGACTTTCTTGCTAGTATCACTGTGGGGGAATCTAGGGAAATCACACAAGATACCATAGGGAGCATTCATTTCCCTTCCATACATTATTTTGCTCTCTTCATTGGTAGATGCATTAACGGTAAAGATAAGGCTTCTCACATGTGTGTTCCACATCTTAGTGTCCTCAAGAGTGTGGTATTGGGTGATAAACAATATAACTTGGGGGCCATTGTTGCACGAAGGTTGCATCTTAACGGTATAAGTGGAGATTTGTTTGGTGGAATTTATGCAACTCGTGTAGCTAATTTTCTTAATATACCCATACATGGAAATGATATGGAGTTGCCTCCTTCTTATCTGGACTATGATGCTATGGTTCGCCATTAGTTTCTTGAGAGGAACGAACAGTTCCTCCAGTACCGACTAATCTTTGATAGACGGTGCACTGTCCATGTTGCCCTCCCTGCTCCTACTTTCTTTGACTTTCAGGCAAAAAGGAGATATGTTATAACATGTAGATCCGAACAACTGTAGATCCGAATTTATAGCTTTAACCTGTGGAACCTGTTCGTCCCAATACTTAGCAAATTTCACTCTTAGTAGATCTTGAATATCTTAGTCATGGCGGCTTATTCTACCGGCTAATTGTTACTTCATATATGATTAGCCCTCCCTTAAGCCGCCATTCTGAACATACACTGCAACTGTTAATCTTATGATTTCATCAACTAACTTGAACCGGCAAATTATTCCCTTCCGTCAGGTTGTCCTTTCACCATGCCACCAAAGACAGTTACTACATGTAACTGGGTTCCCTCCATCGTCATTGAGAGTACTTTAAAAGATTTTGTCACGGTTGGATATTTGCCAGAGAAAAGTGTCATGCATTATCGCGCTCCTGACCCGGGCGAAGAGAGACCTCAGCCAAAGGACAGTGAAGTAATTGTATTCACTGATCAAATGAACCGGGGCTTCTCGCCGCCCGGCTCTAAGTTCTTTAGGGATGTTCTGCACTTCTTCAAACTCCATCTGCAAGACATTGGACCCAACTCCATGTCAAACATCTGTAACTTTCAAGTTTTCTGTGAAGTATACCTTCAAGAAGAGCCTAGTGTCGAGCTTTTCAAGGAATACTTCTATCTGAACCGGAAAAATGAGTTCTCAAACGGGCCCAGCTTGGAACTTGGTGGAATTTCAATTCAACGCATAAGAGACGCCATCTTCCCTAAAGCAGCTCTACCGAGTCACCCCAAGGACTGGAATCAAACATGGTTCTACTGTAAAGATATCTCGCCGTCTGATGAAAATCCATTGCCGGGTTATTGTGCTGAACATCGTCACTCAAGTTATCAACTCCCTGAGAAACTTACTGCCGCCAAACGCAAGAAACTCGTCCCTACAATCAGAAAATTCCAAGCCTTGCTAGCAAACGGTTTAACCGGAGTCGATTTAATCCGCTGCTGGGTCGCATGGCGAATCATACCCTTAAGCCGCCGATCCGGATTGATGTGTACTTATACTGGAGGAACAGACGATCCCTTATGCCATAGCTCTTTGCGTCTGACTAAAGAGGGCATTATTGAAATGGCAACAACACTTGTAAACAGCAAATTCAAAGACTGCAGCAAAGTGGGTCCGAATCCTTTCTGCAAGCTTAACCCGCCGCCAGATGTAAGTCTCTTGATTTCCCTTACCTTAGTTCATCACCCAAACATTGCATGAACTCAAATATGTTACTCTTCCATAGGTTAAATCTGACTTCTGGAAGGTAAAATACGACCATGAGGCTGCCAAAAGGCTAGGGCTGCCGCGAAAGCCGCCAAAAAGACCACCAAGAGATCTAGGAAGAAATCAAGCGCCTCTGATCTGCTTAAGCTGGACGAAACCTCTGAGTCGAAGGTATCCCTTGACTCTCTTGGCTTGTTTTTCAACCACCTTATTGACACTGACTATTGCCAGGATGACACGGGAGCCAGCTAAGCAGTTGAAGAAGAGGTAAATATTATTTCCTCCGACTCAGAACCTTTACCAAGGAAGAAACTTCGGCGAGTAACCCGGAAAGTAAGGTTTTCACACCCCTTGGCTTATTTAGACCCTCACTTTCTTTTGAAACGACAACAACACGAGAGCCGCCGCCAGACCTGAACCAGTGGAGGTGAAGATTTATCCTCCGGTTTACCAAACTCTCCTCGAAAATGCCAAAATGAGGTTTTTTTGGCCTTAACTCTTTTATTTACTGGCGGGTTTATTTCGTTAACCACTCAATTCCTTTGACTCAATTTTGCAGGAGATTTCCCATTCTTCCTCTGGCGATTCATCTTAGACTCAGCTGCCGGCTTTCAAGACTGCCCCTGGGTCAGAATAATTATCTTTCTTCTGCACCTTTATATCTTCACCATTATGCTGACTTGTCCAAATTCTCTTTAGCGGCCAAGCAAAGACCAACAAGAAGGTGAAGATGACAAAAAACGGCCGAAGATCCTAAAGCTGCTGAACCGGACCAGCAAGCCTCTGCAGCAGAAGATCCTGCTTCCAACACTCAACCTGAGATGCCTGAGTTGTGTGTTGATGAAACCAATATTGACTTGTCAACTACTAAACCGTCAACCTCACTTAACCCGCCAGAGACTCGTGCTGATGACGTTCTAATCATTGGCACTGGCTTTACTGAACCGGGGAATCCAACTGTACTAGCGAGACATTCTGTCAAACAAGAAGTCATGGAAAGACGGAAAGTGAGGTTTGATGTCTCCCACTATGCTCAATTGAGTAATAGTGAAGTATTATCTGGTTATCTCAGTCAAGTACACTCCATCCGTGACTTGAAAATTGAGATGGTTAAATAGATGCACCAGAAGTATGAGGTACATCATCCGGCTTACATAAGTTATATATCCTGCTAGCCCCCAAGTCTTCTGATTATGATAAGATTGAATAATCTGTAGACTTAAAAACTTACAAGTTTCTGTTCTAGACTCCCTCCAAGTCCAGTTTAAAACTAAACCAGATGCTAAAAATAGCATAGCTTTGCAGTTGTAGTCCCCAAGGGCCGGTTTAATCAGTATGAATGAACCGGTCCTATTAATCACTGTGTAAAAGAGCAGAACTTAACTGTATAGCCCCCATGAGTCAGCTGAGACTGTTTACAGCACACCCGGCTCATCCTTAGGAAGAGACAAGCGATATGCATTAGCCCCCAAGTGCCAAGTATTGTTGCTTGCAAGGCGCTTGGGACTTTTATAAAAGCCGTTTCCGTTGAAAAATTGCGTTGATAGACATTAGCCCCCAAGTGCCAAGTGTTGTTGATTGCAAAGCGCTTGGGACTTATATTATTGTAACTCGCCATGAAGTATGTTTGATAAATTTGTATTGTATGCAGGCTGCTACTGCTGAACTAGAGTCTCAACTGAACGATGCCAAGACCCGGCTGGTGGCTCAAGAAAATGAGACCCGGAAAGCTGAGTCAAAATTCCAGTTTAGTGTGTCTGAGTCAGAAAAATTGAAGACCAGCTTTACTGCGGATAAAAAGGCTTGGGCTGAAGAAAATACTGCCTTGATACATCGTGCTGAGAAGGCAGAAGCCACCCTTCAGGAGGTAACCACTGAGCTCTACGGTTTAAAACATTGTGTGTCTCAGATGGTTTCTACTATTTTTGGTGAGTCGCCTTGTTACTTATCCAAAGTGAGTATTTGTCATCATAATGTAAGCCGCCAGTTAACCAATCTGTAACTTACTCAGGTCCCAGGAGCAGCAACCTTAGCCAAGACACACTAGTGAAGCTCAAGGTGGTTTATACTCTTGTGGAGCAATTATATACTGGAGCTCAGCGGACTCTTGATACTATCGCCCCATCGAATCAAGGACCAAACCTGTTAAGTGATGTTTTGAAGAAATTGTCCATCTTGCCCACCAGACTTCAAGAAATCAAACGGTCTTGTGCTAGAGCCGGAGCTGTAACAGCCTTGAGCCATGCCAAAGCATGGGTACTAGAATTAGACCCGGCAGATGTAGCTAGCGGGTATCCTAGCTTAAAGGAAGATGGGACCTCCTTCGATCAGCAAGACTTTGCTGCCTGTGTCAAAGAGATTCGTCCTCATGCAACAATCGTCACTGAAGAAACCAATCTTTCCAAATATCAGCCGGCTTACAATGAGGATAATCAGAAGATGCAGACGCCTGCATATAAAGTGATGGACTTAATTCTGCCGATTCGTAAGCACACTTTCACCACTGATATTGACCCGTCCAATCTGATTGACGACGAGGCTGAATTATTCGCCTTGCGTGTATTTGACTGGTCCAAACCAAACTTCCAGACGGTGGTGGAGGAGGAAGAACTAGCAAGGGATGAACCGGAGGCCTCTCGTCAACAAGATCAAGAAGAGTGAACCGCCAGGCGGTTGAAAGACTTTAAGTTGTGATAAAACACTTGACCTTATGTTGGCTCATGGAGCTATGTAATAGAGTAGTTAAAACTTGAATCGGCTATGCCATCGTGCATGTTTTCTGTTTTCTGTAAAACTGATGATCCACCGATTTAAAGGACCACTCTCTGTATGATAATCTTTGACTTATGCAGATGTGAATTATTATGATCCCGCACACAAAGAAAAACACAAGGGCCCTAGCGGCTTACCGCCGGGCGGGTCAATGAAAGCTGCTGGGGAAAAATAGTCCGTAACTAGGGCCAGTCTGATAACTTCTAAGAAAACAACATACCTGTGATATATATACTTAAACTGCTGGCTTATCAGCTTCGTGCAATTTAGAGTTGTTTATAGCTATAACTTCAACCATGGTATTCATTACACCTCGGCGATTTCGAGGCTGTCCTCCCGACGGGTTGTATAAACCCAAAGCATGCTTCCAATGTGAGCCGTAAACAGGGCAGCTGGGCCTGACTTATAAAAAACCAGAAAGCGGCGAAAAAACTCAAATGCGAATAAGAAATCAAAAGAAATTCAGGGCTTTAGTAGACTGTCAAAGTAAAGTGCATCTTCAATGAAACTAGCTGGAGCCACTGGATTGTTCGTGCTACCGTGATCCTGAGTCACAGTGTGCCCAATCAGACATCTGAACCCTAGATAAGTCTAGACTTGCTCAAAGACTTATGAGGAGTACGCGGGGCCGGAGCAACAATATCATGGGCTGATTTATCCAAGTTTCAAGGAAGGTGGCTTAAGAAGCCTGGATCCATCTGACTCTGTAAATTATACTCTCGCATGACAAGCCGTCGTTTGAACCTTAATCGAGCTCAGATCTTGGTTGAATACGCCGTAAAGACTGATCGTTTAAGAGTTCGGCGGGTCAATCAGGATGACCTGATGGAGTTCAAGTGTTGGTGTTACAGGTAGGATGACCCGGTCAGAGTTTGTTCTCTTCGGTCGAATACACCTATGTTTGAACAAACCTGGTCACAAGGGTAGTAACGCTATGTTCTCTTCGGTCGAATACACCTATGTTTGAACAGGAAGCCCCCAAGTGACATACTTACAAACGTGGCATTGAGCCGATCAAGAGGGTACCGATAGCTATGTTCTCTTTGGTGAATACACCTATGTTTGAACGTGAAGCCCCCAACTGACCATATAACCTTTTGGCCTTGCGCCGATCACGTGGGTACTGACAGCTATGCTCGATGACCAGGAAGCCCCCAAGTGATCGTATAAGTTTTGGCATTGCGACAGATCAAGAGGGTACTGACAGCTATGCTCAATGAGCAGGAAGCCCCCAAGTGATCATATAAGTTTTGTCATTGTGCCGGATCAAGAGGGTACTGACAGCTATGCTCAATGAGCAGGAAGCCCCCAAGTGATCATCAGGGACCTATGTTTGAGCTGTTCTATGCATCCACCTCTCTTTGGTCCTGGAAGTTGTGGGTGTCAAGCCTCTTAAATGATGATAAAGACTTAGCTTTGAATAAGTAAAACGACAGAGGCCCTGAATTGTTAGGGGTGCCGGCTTTATTATACTTCTTATAATATATACATCAGATAACTATGTACATCATGAGAGCCGGAGGCTCAAGTATAGTAAGGCCGAAGATGGGCAATGTTCCACGGCCGACGGGTGATAGGTCCATTTTGCATCATGCTTTTATATCGATATTTATTGTATTGTGGGCTATTATTACACATTATGTCACCATACTTATGCCTATTCTCTCTTATTTTAGAAGGTTTACATAAAGAGGGAGAATACCGACAGCTGGGATTCTGGGCTGCAAAAGGAGCAAATATTAGAGACCTATGCTGCACAGCTCCAAAAGTCCTGAAACTTCACGGAAGACGTTTTCAGATTATATAAAAAATACTGAGCGCAAGAAGTTCACCAGGGGGGCCACACCCTGCCCACGAGGGTGGGGGGCGCGCCCCCTACCTCGTGGCCCCCTGGTGGCTCTCCGATGGCCATCTTCTGCTATATGGAGAATTTCGATGAGGAAAAAATCAGAAGCCATCTTTCCGGATGAGACTCCGCCGCCACAAGGCGGAACCTTGGCGGAACCAATCTAGGGCTCTGGCGGGGCTGTTCTGCCGGGGAAACTTCCCTCCGAGAGGGGGAAATCATCGCCATCATCATCACCAACGCTCCTCTCATCGGGAGAGGGCAATCTCCATCAACATCTTCACCAGCACCATCTCCTCTCAAAACCCTAGTTCATCTCTTGTATCCAAATCTTGTCTCTAAGCCCGAGATTGGTACCTGTGGGTTGCTAGTAGTGTTAATCACTCCTTGTAGTTGATGCTAGTTGGTTTATTTGGTGGAAGATCATATGTTCAGATCCTATATGCATATTAATACCCCTCTGATTATGAACATGAATATGCTTTGTGAGTAGTTACGTTTGTTCCTGAGGACATGGGAGATGTCTTGCTATTAGTAGTCATGTGAATTTGGTATTCGTTTGATATTTTGATGAGATGTATGTTGTCTCTCCTCTAGTGGTATTATGTGAATGTCGACTACATGACACTTCACCATTATTTGGGCCTAGAGGAAGGCATTGGGAAGTAATAAGTAGATGATGGGTTGCTAGAGTGACAGAAGCTTAAACCCTACTTTATGCGTTGCTTCATAAGGAGCTGATTTGGATCCATATGTTTCATGCTATGGTTAGGTTTACCTTAATACTTTTGTTGTAGTTGCGGATGCTTGCAATAGAGGTTAATCATAAGTGGGATGCTTGTCCAAGTAAGGACAGCACCCAAGCACCGATCCACCCACATACCAAATTATCAAAGTACCGAACGCGAATCATATGAACGTGATGAAACCTAGCTTGATGATATTCCCATGTGTCCTCGGGAGCGCTTTACATCATATAAGAGTTTGTCCAGGCTTGTCCTTTGCTACAAAAGGGATTGGGCCACCTTGCTGCACTTTATTTACTTTTGTTACTTGTTACTCATTACAAATTATCCTATCACAAAACTATCTGTTACATATTATTTCAGTGCTTGCAAAGAATACCTTTTTGAAAACCGCTTATCATTTCCTTTTGCTCCTCATTGGGTTCGACACTCTTACTTATCGAAAGGACTACGATAGATCCCCTATACTTGTGGGTCATCAACGGGTCTCCTCTTCTGATGTGCGTGAGCCCTTGTTGTCACGAACATCGATAAGGTAGTATGACCCATTATGTAGGTTCTTGCTGACCACAAAAGGTCCTTCCCAAGGTGGTGATAACTTGTGCATATCTGTCTGATCTTGGATGAGCCGGAGCACTAAGTCGCCTTCTTGAAAGGTTCTGGTTTTGACCCGGTGGCTGTGATAATGTCGTAGGTCTTGCTGGTAAATCGCCGAACGAGCCGCCGCGAGGTCACGCTCCTCATCTAATAAGTCAAGTGCATCTTGACGCGCCTTTTCGTTGTTGGCCTCAACATAAGCCGCCACCCGTGCTGAATCGTGACGGATGTCACTAGAGAGAACCGCCTTTGCCCCATAAACCATAAAGAAGGGTGTGCAACCCGTAGAACTGTTGGGGGTTGAGTTGATACTCCATAACACTGAAGGTAACTCCTCCACCCAACAACCCGGTGTTCTCTGTAAAGGAACCATAAGCCAGGGCTTGATACCTCGCAGAATCTCCTGATTCGCTCGTTCTGCCTGCCCATTGGATTGAGGGTGAGCTTGAAGGAAATCTGCCCTAGAGGCAATAATAAAGTTATTATTTATTTCCTTATATCATGATAAATGTTTATTATTCATGCTAGAATTGTATTAACCGGAAACATAATACATGTGTGAATACATAGACAAACAGAGTGTCACTAGTATTCCTCTACTTGACTAGCTCGTTGATCGAAGATGGTTATGTTTCCTAACCATAGACATGAGTTGTCATTTGATTAACGGGATCACATCATTAGGAGAATGATGTGATTGACTTGACCCATTCCGTTAGCTTAGCACTTGATCGTTTAGTTTGTTGCTATTGCTTTCTTCATAACTTATACATGTTCCTATGACTATGAGATTTTGCAACTCCCGTTTACCGAAGGAACACTTTGTGTGCTACCAAACATCACAACGTAATTGGGTGATTATAAAGGTGCTCTACAGGTGTCTTCAAAGGTACTTGTTGGGTTGGCGTATTTCGTGATTAGGATTTGTCACTCCGATTGTCGGAGAGGTATCTCTGGGCCCTCTCGGTAATGCACATCACTTAAGCCTTGCAAGCATTGCAACTAAATGAGTTAGTTGCGGAATGATGTATTACGGAACGAGTAAAGAGACTTGCCGGTAACGAGATTGAACTAGGTATTGAGATACCGACGATCGAATCTCGGGCAAGTAACATACAAATGACAAAGGGAACAACGTATGTTGTTATGCGGTCTGACCGATAAAGATCTTCATAGAATATGTGGGAGCCAATATGAGCATCCATGTGCCGCTATTGGTTATTGACCGGAGACATGTCTCGGTCATGTCTACATAGTTCTCGAACCCATAGGGTCCGCACGCTTAACATTTTGATGCCGGTTATATTATGAGTTTATGAGTTTTGATGTACCAAAGGTTGTTCGGAGTCCCGGATGTGATCATGGACATGACGAGGAGTCTCGAAATGGTTGAGACATGAAGATTGATGTATTGGACGACTATATTCGGACACCGGAATGGTTCCGGGGGTTATCGGATATATACCGGAGTACCGGGGGGGGGGGGGGGTTACCGGAACCCCCCGGGGGTTATAGGGCCTCATGGGCCCAAAGTAGTGGAAGAGGAGAGGCAGCAGGAGGTGGCGCGTAGCCCCCCTTTCCCCAATCCAAATTGGGAAAGGGAAGGGGGCGCGGCCCCCCTTCTCCTTCCTTCTCTCCACCTCCTCCTTCCCCCTTCTCCTAGTTGGAATAGGAAAGGGGGGCAAAACCTACTTGGAGTAGGATTGCCCCCCCTTGGGCGCGCCTCCTCCTCTTGGCCGGCCCCCTCCTCCTCCACTCATTTATATACATGGCCAGGGGGCACCCCATAGACACAACAATTGATCTCTTGATCTCTTAGCCGTGTGCGGTGCCCCCTTCCACCATAATCCACCTCGATCATATCGTAGCGGTGCTTAGGCGAAGCCCTACGACGGTAGAACATCATCATCGTCACAACGCCGTCGTGCTGACGGAACTCTCCTGTGAAGCTCTATTGGATTGGAGTTCGCGGGACATCATCGAGCTGAACGTGTGCTGAACTCGGAGGTGCCGTGCGTTCGGTACTTGGATCGGTCGGATCGTGAAGACGTACGACTACATCAACCGCGTTGTGCTAACGCTTCCGCTTTTGGTCTATGAGGGTACATAGACAACACTCTCCCCTCTCGTTGCTATGCATCACCATGATCTTGCGTGTGCGTAGGAAAATTTTGAAATTACTACGTTCCGCAACAATGGTATCAGAGCCAGGTTTTATGCGTTGATGTTATATGCACGAGTAGAACACAAGTGAGTTGTGGGCGATATAAGTCATACTGCTTACCAGCATGTCATACTTTGGTTCTACGGTATTGCTGGAAGAAGCGGCCCGGACCGACATTACGCGTATGCTTACGCGAGACTGGTTCTACCGACGTGCTTTGCACACAGGTGGCTGGCGGGTGTCATGTTCTCCAACTTTAGTTGAACCAAGTGTGGCTATGCCCGGTCCTTGCGAAGGTTAAAACAGCATCAACTTGACAAACTATCGTTGTGGTTTTGATGCGTAGGTAAGAACAGTTCTTGCTAAGCCTGTAGCAGCCACGTAAAACTTGCAACAACAAAGTAGAGGACGTCTAACTTGTTTTTGCAGGGCATGTTGTGATGTGATATGGTCAAGACATGATGATAAATTTTATTGTATGAGATGATCATGTTTTGTAACCGAGTTATCGGCAACTGGCAGGAGCCATATGGTTGTCGCTTTATTGTATGCAATGCAATCGCCCTGTAATGCTTTACGTTATCACTAAGCGGTAGCGATAGTCGTGGAAGCATAAGATTGGCGAGACGACAACGATGCTACGATGGAGATCAAGGTGTCGCGCCGGTGACGATGGTGATCATGAAGGTGCTTCGGAGATGGAGATCACAAGCACAAGATGATGATGGCCATATCATATCACTTATATTGATTGCATGTGATGTTTATCTTTTATGCATCTTATCTTGCTTTGATTGATGGTAGCATTATAAGATGATCTCTCACTAAATTTCAAGATAAAAGTGTTCTCCCTGAGTATGCACCGTTGCCAAAGTTCGTCGTGCCCAGACACCACGTGATGATCGGGTGTGATAAGCTCTACGTCCATCTACAACGGGTGCAAGGCAGTTTTTGCACACGCAGAATACTCAGGTTAAACTTGACGAGCCTAGCATATGCAGATATGGCCTCGGAACACCGAGACCGAAAGGTCGAGCGTGAATCATATAGTAGATATGATCAACATATTTATGTTCACCATTGAAAGCTACTCCATTTCACATGATGATCGGTTATGGTTTAGTTGATTTGGATCACGTGATCACTTAGAAGAATAGAGAGATGTCTTTCTAAGTGGGAGTTCTTAAGTAATATGATTAATTGAACTTAAATTTATCATGAACTTAGTACCTGATAGTATTTTGCTTGTCTATGTTTGATTGTAGATAGATGGCCCGTGCTGTTGTTCCGTTGAATTTTAATGTGTTCCTTGAGAAAGCAAAGTTGAAAGATGATGGTAGCAATTACACGGACTGGGTCCGTAACTTGAGGATTATCCTCATTGCTGCACAGAAGAATTACGTCTTGGAAGCACCGCTGGGTGCCAGGCCTGCTGCAGGAGCAACACCAGATGTTATGAACATCTGGCAAAGCAAAGCTGATGACTACTCAATAGTTTAGTGTGCCATGCTTTACGGCTTAGAATCGGGACTTCAACGACGTTTTGAACATCATGGAGCATATGAGATGTTCCAGGAGTTGAAGTTAATATTTCAAGCAAATGCCCGAATTGAGAGATATGAAGTCTCCAATAAGTTCTATAGCTGCAAGATGGAGGAGAATAGTTCTGTCAGTGAACATATACTCAGAATGTCTGGGTATCATAATCACTTGACTCAACTGGGAGTTAATCTTCCTGTTGATAGTGTCATTGACAGAGTTCTTCAATCACTGCCACCAAGCTACAAGAGCTTCATGATGAACTATAACATGCAAGGGATGGATAAGACAATTCCCGAACTCTTCGCAATGCTAAAGGCTACGGAGGTAGAAATCAAGAAGGAGCATCAAGTGTTGATGGTCAATAAGACCGCTAGTTTCAAGAAAAAGGGCAAAGGGAAGAAGAAGGGGAACTTCAAGAAGAACAGCAAGCAAGTTACTGCTCAGGAGAAGAAACCCAAGTCTGGACCTAAGCCTGAAACTGAGTGCTTCTACTGCAAGCAGACTGGTCACTGGAAGCGGAACTGCCCCAAGTATTTGGCGGATAAGAAGGATGGCAAGGTGAACAAAGTTATATGTGATATACATGTTATTGATGTGTACCTTACTAGAGCTCGCAGTAGCTAATGTTTGCAACTCGAAACAGGGACTATGGATTAAGCGAACACTGGCCAAGGACGAGGTGTCGATGCGCGTGGGAAATGGTTCCGAAGTTGATGTGATCGCGGTCGGCACGATACCTCTATATCTACCTTCGGGATTAGTTTTAGACCTAAATAATTGTTATTTGGTGCCAGTGTTGAGCATGAACATTATATCTAAATCTTGTTTGATGCGAGATGGTTATTCATTTAAATCAGAGAGTAATGGTTGTTCTATTTATATGAGTAATATCTTTTATGGTCATGCACCCTTGAAGAGTGGTCTATTTTTGATGAATCTCGATAGTAGTGATACACATATTCATAATGTTGAAGCCAAAAGATGCAGAGTTGATAATGATAGTGCAACTTATTTGTGGCACTGCCGTTTAGGTCATATCGGTGTAAAGCGCATGAAGAAACTCCATACTAATGGACTTTTGGAACCACTTGATTATGAATCACTTGGTACTTGCGAACTGTGCCTCATGGGCAAGATGACTAAAACGCCGTTCTCCGGTACTATGGAGAGAGCAACAGATTTGTTGGAAATCATACATACAGATATATGTGGTCCGATGAATGTTGAGGCTCGTGGCGGATATCGTTATTTTCTCACCTTTACAGATGATTTAAGCAGATATGGGTATATCTACTTGATGAAACATAAGTCTGAAACATTTGAAAAGTTCAAAGAATTTCAGAGTGAAGTTGAAAATCATCGCAACAAGAAAGTAAATTTTCTACGATCTGATCGTGGAGGAGAATATTTGAGTTACGAGTTTGGTCTACATTTGAAACAAAGCGGAATAGTTTCACAACTCACGCCACCCGGAACACCACAGCGTAATGGTGTGTCCGAACGTCGTAATCGTACTTTACTAGATATGGTGCGATCTATGATGTCTCTTAATGATTTACCGCTATCGTTTTGGGGTTATGCTTTAGAGACGGCCGCATTCACGTTAAATAGGGCACCATCGAAATCTATTGAGACGATGCCTTATGAACTATGGTTTGGCAAGAAACCAAAGTTGTCGTTTCTTAAAGTTTGGGGCTGCGATGCTTATGTGAAAAAGCTTCAACCTGATAAGCTTGAACCCAAATCGGAAAAATGTGTCTTCATAGGATACCCAAAGGAGACTGTTGGGTACACCTTCTATCACAGATCCGAAGGCAAGACATTCGTTGCTAAAAATGGATCCTTTCTAGAGAAGGAGTTTCTCTCGAAAGAAGTGAGTAGGAGGAAAGTGGAACTTGATGAGGTAACCATACCTGCTCCCTTATTGGAAAGTAGCTCATCACAGAAACTGGTTCCTGTGACAACTATACCAATTAGTGAGGAAGTTAATGATGATGATCATGAAACTTCAGATCAAGTTATTACTGAACCTCATAGATCAACCAGAGTAAGATCCGCGCCAGAGTGGTACGGTAATCCTATTCTGGAAGTCATGCTACTAGATCATGATGAACCTATGAACTATGAAGAAGCGATGGTGAGCCCAGATTCCGCAAAATGGCTTCAAGCCATGAAATCTGAGATGGGATCCATGTATGAGAACAAAGTGTGGACTTTGGTTGACTTGCCCATTGATCGGCAAGCAATTGAGAATAAATGGATCTTCAAGAAGAAGACTAACGCTGATGGTAATGTTACTGTCTACAAAGCTCGACTTGTTGTGAAAGGGTTTCGAAAAGTTCAAGGGATTGACTACGATGAGACCTTCTCACCTGTAGCGATGCTTAAGTCTGTCCGAATCATGTTAGCGATTGCCGCATTTTATGATTATGAAATTTGGCAGATGGATGTCAAAACTGCATTCCTGAATGGATTTCTGGAAGAATAGTTGTATATGATGCAACTGGAAGGTTTTGTCGATCCAAAGGGAGCTAACAAAGTGTGCAAGCTCCAGTGATCCATTTATGGACTGGTGCAAGCCTCTCGGAGTTGGAATAAACGCTTTGATAATGTGATCAAAGCATTTGGTTTTATACAGACTTTTGGAGAAGCCTGTATTTACAAGAAAGTGAGTGGAAGCTCAGTAGCATTTCTGATATTATATGTGGATGACATATTACTGATTGGAAATGATATAGAATTTCTGGATAGCATAAAGGGATACTTGAATAAAAGTTTTTCAATGAAAGACCTCGGTGAAGCTGCTTACATATTGGGCATTAAGATCTACAGAGATAGATCAAGACGCTTAATTGACTTTCACAAAGCACATACCTTGACAAAGTTTTGAAGAAATTCAAAATGGATCAAGCAAAGAAAGGGTTCTTGCCTGTGTTACAAGGTGTGAAGTTGAGTAAGACTCAATGTCCAACCACTGCAGAAGATAGAGAGAAAATGAAAGATGTTCCCTATGCTTCAGCCATAGGCTCTATCATGTATGCAATGCTGTGTACCAGACCTGATGTGTGCCTTGCTATAAGTCTAGCAGGGAGGTACCAAAGTAATCCAGGAGTGGATCACTGGACAGCGGTCAAGAACATCCTGAAGTACCTGAAAAGGACTAAGGATATGTTTCTCGTTTATGGAGGTGACAAAGAGCTCATCGTAAATGCTTACGTTGATGCAAGCTTTGACACTGATCTAGACGATTCTAAATCGCAAACCGGATACGTGTTTACATTGAACGGTGGAGCTGTCACTTGGTGCAGTTCTAAACAAAGCGTCGTGGCGGGATCTACATGTGAAGTGGAGTACATAGCTGCTTCAGAAGCAGCAAATGAAGGAGTCTGGATGAAGGAGTTCATATCCGATCTAGGTGTCATACCTAGTGCATCGGGTCCAATGAAAATCTTTTGTGACAATACTGGAGCAATTGCCTTAGCGAAGGAATCTAGATTTCACAAGAGAACCAAGCACATCAAGAGACGCTTCAATTCCATCCGGGATTTAGTCCAGGTGAGAGACATAGAAATTTTTAAGATACATACGGATCTAAATGTTGCAGACCCGTTGACTAAGCCTCTTCCACGAGCAAAACATGATCAGCACCAAGGCTCCATGGGTGTTAGGATCATCACAGTGTAATCTAGATTATTGACTCTAGTGCAAGTGGGAGACTGAAGGAAAATGCCCTAGAGGCAATAATAAAGTTATTATTTATTTCCTTATATCATGATAAATGTTTATTATTCATGCTAGAATTGTATTAACCGGAAACATAATACATGTGTGAATACATAGACAAAACAGAGTGTCACTAGTATTCCTCTACTTGACTAGCTCGTTGATCGAAGATGGTTATGTTTCCTAACCATAGACATGAGTTGTCATTTGATTAACGGGATCACATCATTAGGATAATGATGTGATTTACTTGACCCATTCCGTTAGCTTAGCACTTGATCGTTTAGTTTGTTGCTATTGCTTTCTTCATAACTTATACATGTTCCTATGACTATGAGATTTTGCAACTCCCGTTTACCGAAGGAACACTTTGTGTGCTACCAAACATCACAACGTAATTGGGTGATTATAAAGGTGCTCTACAGGTGTCTTCAAGGTACTTGTTGGGTTGGCGTATTTCGTGATTAGGACTTGTCACTCCAATTGTCGGAGAGGTATCTCTGGGCCCTCTCGGTAATGCACATCACTTAAGCCTTGCAAGCATTGCAACTAAATGAGTTAGTTGCGGAATGATGTATTACGGAATGAGTAAAGAGACTTGCCGGTAACGAGATTGAACTAGGTATTGAGATACCGACGATCGAATCTCGGGCAAGTAACATACAGATGACAAAGGGAACAACTTATGTTGTTATGCGGTCTGACCGATAAAGATCTTCATAGAATATGTGGGAGCCAATATGAGCATCCATGTGCCGCTATTGGTTATTGACCGGAGACATGTCTCGGTCATGTCTACATAGTTCTCGAACCCATAGGGTCCGCATGCTTAACGTTTTGATGCCGGTTATATTATGAGTTTATGAGTTTTGATGTACCAAAGGTTGTTCGTAGTCCCGGATGTGATCACGGACATGACAAGGAGTCTCAAAATGGTCGAGACATGAAGATTGATATATTGGACGACTATATTCGGACACCGGAATGGTTCCGGGGGTTATCGGATATATACCGGAGTACCGGGGGGTTACCGGAACGCCCCGGGGGTTATAGGGCCTCATGGGCCCAAAGTAGTGGAAGAGGAGAGGCAGCAGGAGGTGGCGCGTAGCCCCCCTTTCCCCAATCCAAATTGGGAAAGGGAAGGGGGCGCGGCCCCCTTTCTCCTTCCTTCTCTCCACCTCCTCCTTCCCCCTTCTCCTAGTTGGAATAGGAAAGGGGGGCAAAACCTACTTGGAGTAGGATTGCCCCCCCCCCTTGGGCGCGCCTCCTCCTCTTGGCCGGCCCCCTCCTCCTCCACTCATTTATATACATGGCCAGGGGGCACCCCATAGACACAACAATTGATCTCTTGATCTCTTAGCCGTGTGTGGTGCCCCCTTCCACCATAATCCACCTCGATCATATCGTAGCGGTGCTTAGGCGAAGCCCTACGACGGTAGAACATCATCATCGTCACCACTCCGTCGTGCTGACGAAACTCTCCCGTGAAGCTCTACTGGATTGGAGTTCACGGGACGTCATCGAGCTGAACGTGTGCTGAACTCGGAGGTGCCGTGCGTTCGATACTTGGATCGGTCGGATCGTGAAGACGTACGACTACATCAACCGTGTTGTGCTAACGCTTCCGCTTTCAGTCTACGAGGGTACGTAGACAACACTCTCCCCTCTCGTTGCTATGCATCACCATGATCTTGCGTGTGCGTAGGAAAATTTTGAAATTACTACATTCCCCAACAAAGCTAGAGAGGAAACATCAAGCCGGATATTCTCCCGTTGACAAAATTCTTCCATAGCACCTTTAGAAAGATTAGTGCCATTATCCGTTATGATGCTATGCGGAAAGCCAAAAAGGAAGATCACCTTCTTCATGAATTGAACCGCCGTTGCCGCATCACATTTACTAACCGGCTCTGCTTCAATCCACTTAGTAAACTTATCAACCGCCACCAAGAGGTGGGTCTTCTTATCCTTGGACCTTTTGAAAGGCCCAACCATATCAAGCCCCCAAGTTGCAAACGTCCAAGTAATTGGAATCATCCTGAATTCTTGAGCCGGCACATGAGCTCGTCGTGCAAATTTCTGATAGCCGTCACATCTACTTACCAAATCCTCAGTATTAGAATGAGCCGTTAGCCAATAAAACCCATGTCGGAAAGCCTTGGCTACCAGAGATTTAGAGCCGGCTTGATGACCACAATCTCCTTCGTGGATTTCTAGTAAAATCTCACAGCCTTCTTCAAGAAATACGCAACGTTGAAACGCTCCTGTAATGATGCGATGGTGCAACTCTCCGTTGACGATCGTCATTGACTTAGACCGCTGGGTTATCTGCCCGGCCAAGACCTCATCCTCTGGCAACTCACACGGGTCATGTAAGCCAAATACGGAACCGTCCAATCAGGAATAGCATGGAGAGCCGTCACCAATTCTGCTTCTGGGTCAAGAACAGCAAGGTCCTCCTCTGTAGGCACTTTCACAGATGGGTTAAGCAGAATATCCAAAAAAGTATTCGGCGGCACCGGTTTACGCTGAGATCCTAGCTGGCTTAAAGTATCAGCTGCCTTTCTTTCGGCGATCAATATGTTCAACTTGATAACCCTTGAAATGACCCGCAATGTCATCAACCTCCCGGCGATAAGCCGCCATAAGAGGATCCTTGGAATCCCAAGTGCCTGAAGCTTGCTGAGCTACCAGATCTGAATTGCCAAAGCACCTCACACGGCTTAAGCTCATCCCTTAGCCATCCGAAGACCATGGAGCAAGGCCTCATACACCGCTGCATTGTTAGTATAAGGGAACATTAACCGGAGAACATAGGAAAACTTGTCACCTCGTGGGGAAGTCAAAACAACTCCAGCCCCCAGGCCCTCCAGTTGTCTGGATCCATCAAAGTGAATAGTCCAATATGTGTTGTCTGACTTTTCCTCAGGCGCCTGCAACTCTGTCCAATCATTGATGAAATCCACCAGCGCTTAGGACTTGATGGCCGTGCGTGGCACATACTTTAAACCACGAGGACCGAGCTCAATAGCCCATTTAGCTACCCGGCCTATGGCTTCTATGTTTTGAATGATATCTCCCAAAGGAGCAGAACTTACCACAGTGATAGGATGACCTTGAAAATATTTCTTGAGTTTCCGGCTTGCCATAAAAACCCCATAAACAAGCTTCTGCCGGTGTGGGTACCTCTGTTTAGACTCAATAAGCACCTCACTGATATAATAAACCGGCCGTTGAACTGGATATTCCTTGCCCGCCTCCTTCCTTTCCACCACAATGGCTACACTGACGGCCCGGCTATTAGCAGCCACATATAACAACAAAGGCTCTTTATCAACAGGGGCAGCAAGCACAGGTGGCTCAGCCAACTATTTCTTCAGATCCTCAAACGCCCGATCAGTAGCATCACTCCAAACAAAATGACCCGTCTTCTTCATCATCTGGTAAAGGGGTATGGCCTTCTCACCCAGCCGGCTTATGAACCGACTCAAAGCCGCAATTCGACCCGCCAATCACTGAACATCATTGATGCACGCCGTTTTAGCCAAAGACGTAATGGCTTTGATCTTCTCCGGGTTAGCTTCAATGCCTCTGTTAGAAACCAGAAATCCCAATAGCTTGCCTGCTGGCACACCAAAGACACATTTGACCGGTTAAGCATCATCTTGTAGACCCGGAGATTGTCAAATGTCTCTTTCAAGTCCTCAATCAAGATCTCTTTCTCCCTTGACTTCACCACAATGTCATCTACATAAGCATGAACATTACACCAAATTTGACGGTGAAGGCAATTTTGTACACACCGCGGATAAGTTGCCTGGGCGCTCTAGATCCCAAAAGGCATAAACACATAGTAGAAGGCTCCAAACGGAGTAATGAAAGTTGTCTTCTCCTGGTCCTTAACTGCCATTTTGATCAGATGATAACCAAAATAAGCATCCAAAAATCTCAAACGCTCACAACCCACCATAGCATCAATGATTTGATCAATACGAGGGAGAGTAAATGGATCAGTGATGTCTACTACACAACCTTCTTCTTGTAGACGTTGTTGGGCCTCCAAGTGCAAAGGTTTGTAGGAGAGTAGCAAATTTCCCTCAAGTGGATGAGCTAAGGTTTATCAATCCGTGGGAGGCGTAGGATGAAGATGGTCTCTCTCAAGCAACCCTGAGACCAAATAACAAAGAGTCTCTTGTGTCCCCAAGACACCCAATACAATGATAAATTGTATAGGTGCACTAGTTCGGCGAAGAGATGGTGATGCAAGTGGTATATGGATGGTAGATAAAGGTATTTGTAATCTGAAAATATAAAAACAGGAAGGTAACTAATGATAAAAGTGAGCGTAAACAGTATTGCAATGCTAGGAAACAAGGCCTAGGGTTCATACTTTCACTAGTGCAAGTCCTCTCATCAATAATAACATAATTGGATCATATAACTATCCCTCAACATGCAACAAAGAGTCACTCCAAAGTCACTAATAGCGGAGAACAAACGAAGAGATTATGGTAGGGTACGAAACCACCTCAAAGTTATTCTTTCCAATCAATCCGTTGGGCTATTCCTATAAGTGTCACAAACAGCCCTAGAGTTCATACTAGAATAACACCTTAAGACACAAATCAACCAAAACCCTAATGTCACCTAGATACTCCAATGTCACCTCAAGTATCCATGGGTATGATTATAAGATATTCGTCACACAATCTCAGATTCATCTATTCTACCAACACAAAGGACCTCAAAGAGTGCCCCAAAGTTCCTACCAGAGAATCACGACAAAAATATGTGCCAACCCCTATGCATAGGTTCATGGGCGGAACTCGCAAGTTGATCACCAAAACATACATCAAGTGAATCACGTGACATCCCATTGTCACCACAGATACGCATGGCAAGACATACATCAAGTGTTTTCAAATCATTAAAGACTCAATCCGATAAGATAACTTCAAAGGGAAAACTCAATCCATTACAAGAGCGTAGAGGGGGGAAGAAACATCATAAGATCCAACTATAATAGCAAAGCTTGCGATACATCAAGATCGTACCACCTCAAGAACACGAGAGAGAGAGAGAGATCGAACACATAGCTACTGCTACATACCCTCAGCCCCGAGGGAGAACTACTCCCTCCTCGTCATGGAGAGCACCGTGATGATGAAGATGGCCACCGGAGAGGGATTGCCCCCTCCGGCAGGGTGCCGGAACGGGTCTAGATTGGCTTTCGATGGCTACGGAGGCTTCTGGCGGCGAAACTCCCGATCTATTGTGTGTTCCGATAGTTTTAGGGTACGTTGGTATATATGGATGAAAGAGATACGTCAGGGGAGCCACGAGGGGCCCATGAGGGTGGAGGGCGCGCCCAGGGGGGTGGGCCTGCCCCCCTGCCTCGTGGCCTCCTCGTAAGTCCCCTGGCGTGCACTCCAAGTCTTCTGGGCTTCTTTCCTTCCAAAAATGAGTTCCGTGCAGTTTCAGGTCAATTGGACTCCGTTTGATTTTCCTTTTCTTCGAAACCCTAAAACAAGGTAAAAACAAAAACTGGCACTGGGCTCTGGGTTAATAGGTTAGTCCCCAAAATGACATAAAAGTGTATAATAAAGCCCATAAACATCCAAAAGAGTAGATAATATAGCATGGAGCAATCAGAAATTATAGATACGTTGGAGACGTATCAGCATCCCCAAGCTTAATTCCTGCTCGTCCTCGAGTAGGTAAATGATAAAAACAGAATTTTTGATGCGGAGTGCTACTTGGCATAATTTCAATGTAATTCTTCTTAATTGTGGCATGAATATTCAGATCCGAAAGATTCAAGATAAAACTTCATATTGACATAAAAATAATAATACTTCAAGCATACTTACAAAGCAATCATGTCTTCTCAAAATAACATGGCCAAAGAAAGCTATCCCTACAAGATCATATAGTCTGGCTATGCTCCATCTTGACCACACAAAATATTTAAATCATGCACAACCTCGATGACAAGCCAAGCAACTGTTTCATACTTTTAATGTTCTCAAACTTTTTCAATCTTCACGCAATATATGAGCGTGATCCATGGACATAGCACTATAGGTGGAATAGAATGGTGGTTGTGGAGAAGACAAAAAGGAGAAGATAGTCTCACATCAACTAGGCATATCAATGGGCTATGGAGATGCCCATCAATAGATATCAACGTGAGTGAGTAGGGATTGCCATGCAACGGATGCACTAGAGCTATAAGTGTATGAAAGCTCAACAAAAGAAACTAAGTGGGTGTGCATCCAACTCGCTTGCTCACGAAGACCTAGGGCATTTTGAGGAAGCCCATCATTGGAATATACAAGCCATGTTCTATAATGAAAGATTCCCACTAGTATATCAAAGTGACAACATAGTAGACTCTCTATCATGAAGATCATGGTGCTACTTTGAAGCACAAGTGTGGTAAAAGGATAGTAGCATTGCCCCTTCTCTCTTTTTCTCTCATTTTTTTGGGCCTTCTCTTTTTTTATGGCCTCTTTTTTTGGGCTTCTTTGGCCTCTTTTATTTATTTAGTTTCGTCCGGAATCTCATCCCGACTTATGGGGGAATCATAGTCTCCATCACCCATTCCTCACTGGGACAATGCTCTAATAATGATGATCATCACACTTTTATTTACTTACAACTCAAGAATTATAACTCGATACTTAGAACAAGATATGACTCTATATGAATGCCTCCGGCGGTGTACCGAGATGTGCAATGATGCATGAGTGACAAGTATGAAAGAATTCTGAACGGTGGCTTTGCCACAAATACAATGTCAACTACATGATCATGCAAAGCAATATGACAATCATGGAGCGTGTCATAGTAAACGGAACGGTGGAAAGTTGCATGGCAATATATCTCGGAATGGCTGTGGAAATGCCATAATAGGTAGGTATGGTGGCTGTTTTGAGGAAGGTATATGGTGGGTTTATGGTACCGGCGAAAGTTGCGCGGTACTAGAGAGGCTAGCAATGGTGGAAGGGTGAGAGTGCGTATAATCCATGGACTCAACATTAGTCATAGAGAACTCACATACTTATTGCAAAAATATATTAGTTATCGAAACAAAGTACTACGCACATGCTCCTAGGGGGATATATTGGTAGGAAAAGACCATCGCTCGTCCCCGACCGCCACTCATAAGGAAGACAATCAATAAATAAATCATGCTCCGACTTCGTCACATAACAGTTCACCATACGTGCATGCTACGGGAATCACAAAATTCAGTACAAGTATTTCTCAAATTCACAACTACTCAACTAGCATGACTCTAATATCACCATCTCCATATCTCAAAACAATCATCAAGCATCAATCTTCTCTTAGTATTCAATACTCTATATGAAAGTTTTTAATATTCTTGGATGCCTAGCATATTAGGATTATTTAAGCAAATTACCATGCTATTAAAGACTCTCAAAATAATCTCTATGAAGCATGATATTTCATCTATTTCTTCAAAATAAAACTACCACCATTCTCTAAAAGATATAAGTGAAGCACTAGAGCAAATGACAAACTACTCCGAAAGATATAAGTGAAGATCAATGAGTAGTCGAATAATTATGAAACTATGTGAAGACTCTCTAACACTTAATAATTTCAGATCTTGGTATTTTATTCAAACATCAAGCAAAAGTAAATAAAATAACATGACGCTCCAGGCAAAACACATATCATGTGGCGAATAAAAATATAGCTCCAAGTAAAGTTACCGATGAACGAAGACGAAAGACGGGATGTCTTCTGGGGCATCCCCAAGCTTAGGCTCTTGGTTGTCCTTGAATTTTACCTTGGGGTGCTATGGGAATCCCCAAGCTTAGGTTCTTTCCACTCCTTATTCCATAGTCCATCGAATCCTTACCCAAAACTTGAAAACTTCACAACACAAAACTTAACAGAAAACTCGTAAGCTCCGTCAGTATAAGAAAATAAATAACCACTTCAAGGTATTGTAATGAACTCATTATTTATTTATATTGGTGTTAAAAATACTGTATTCCAACTTCTCTATGGTTTATAAACTATTTTACTAGCCATAGATTCATCAAAATAAGTAAACAACACATGAAAAACAGAATCTGTCAAAAACAGAACAGTCTGTAGTAATATGGATCAAACATATACTTATGGAACTCATAAAATTCTCAAATAAATTTCCGGACCTGAGGAATTTATGTATTAATCATCTGCAAAAATAATTAACTAAATAGCACTCTCCAAATAAAAATGGCAGCAATTCTCGTGAGCGCTAAAGTTTCTGTTTTTTTACAGCAAGATCAACAAGACTTCCTCCAAGTCTTCCCAAAGGTTCTACTTGGCATAAACACTAATTAAATGAATAAAACCACATATAAACAGAGGCTAGATGAATTATTTATTACTAAACATGAGCAAAAAGCATGTAACAAAAATAAAATTGGGTTGCCTCCCAACAAGTGCTATCGTTTAACGCCCCTAGCTAGGCATGATGATTTCAACGATGCTCACATAAAAGATAAGAATTGAAACATAAAGAGAGCATCATGAAGAATATGACTAGCACATTTAAGTCTAACATAGTTCCTATGCATAGGGATTTTGTGAACAAACAACTTATGGGAACAAAAATCAACTAGCATAGGAGGGCAAAACAAGCATAACTTCCAAACTTTAAGCACATAGAGAGGAAACTTGATATTATTGCAATTCCTACAAGCATATATTCCTCCCTCATAATAATTTTCAGTAGAATCATGAATGAATTCAACAATATAACCAGCACCTAAAGCATTCTTTTCATGATCTTCAAGCATAGAAATTTTATTACTCTCCACATAAGCAAAATTCTTCTCAATCGGAATAGTGGGAGTGTCATAAGAGACTTGAATACTATAAATTGTTTCCACATTAAAAGAGTAATGTTCAGAGAAGGGGTAATCATAATCATGACAAATTTTATAAATATAATCGCTACTTTTTATAGCATAAGTATCATCACAATAATCATCATAAGTAGGAGGCATGCTATCATCATTATAAATTTGCATATCAAAACTTGGGAGACTAAAAATATCATCTTCATCAAACATAGCATCCCCAAGCTTGGGACTTTTAATATCATAAGCATAATCACTCTCATCATTAATAGTATGGATAGCACCAATATTATAGAAATTATCATATTCTTCCAAGAAAGTGCCAAAAAGATTTTCAAGATCATAAGAAGTATCATTATCTTCCACAATTATATTTTCATGAGGCACAATAGTAATAGGAGCAACACTATTTGGGAGAGATATCTTTTTACCTCTCTTCCTTTTTCTTTTCTTCTTCTTCACCACATCATGTGTGGGTTCAATCCTCTTTTTGGAGCTCCTTATTAATGAGATTGGTTGATTAGGAGGCTCCTCCTCGTTACTTGATTCATCATAAGAAATGATAGGATGATATTGGGAAGTCTCTTCCCTTTCATTAGTATTCTCTTCATCTTCTATTTGTTTTCTTTTCTTTATGTAGTTGGCAATATAAGGATTTGCAATGCAATTCACCGCACAATACATATAAATTTTCTCTAGATCAAAATGAAGAACTTTATCAAGGGCAAAATTTGGAATATCCTTAGTTATACGTATCATTTCTTCGTAGCTCATAAGCAAACTATGTTCATTATACTGTGCAAGGAAAATCAAGTCATCACAATTTTTGGACACGATTAGATAATGAAACAATTTGCATCGGATAATTAAATGACCACGTTCATTACAAAGCTCACAAGTATGACCAAGAAAATTTAAATTTTCAGCACAATCATCTAGCTCTTTTTAACAATTTAGTTTCTAAGTACTTATGCTTCTTGCAATATCTATCTGCTCTATTTGGTGTGTACTTACAAACCCAATGCACTCCACAAAAATTGACATGTTTATAGAAGACATTTTCATCATAACTAGTGCAATCATCATTAATGTCATGGATATTCAAAGAATTCGTACTAACAACATTGCAATCATGCTCATCATTCAAATATTTAGTTCCAAACATTCTAATGCATTCTTCTTCTAGCACTTGAGCACAATTTTCCTTTCCATCATACTCACGAAAGATATTAAAAAGATGAAGCGTATGAGGCAAACTTAATTCCATTTTTTTAATTTTATTTTATAGACTAAACTAGTGATAAAACAAGAAACTAAAAGACTCGATTGCAAGATCTAATGATATACCTTGAAGCACTCACCTCCCCGGCAACGGCGCCAGAAAAGAGCTTGATGTCTACCACACAACCTTCTTCTTGTAAACATTGTTGGGCCTCCAAGTGCAGAGGTTTGTAGGACAGTAGCAAATTTCCCTCAAGTGAATGACCTAAGGTTTATCAATCCGTTGGAGGCGTAGGATGAAGATGGTCTCTCTCAAGCAACCCTGAAACCAAATAACAAAGAGTCTCTTGTGTCCCCAAGACACCCAATACAATGATAAATTGTATAGGTGCACTAGTTCGGTGAAGAGATGGTGATGCAAGTGGTATATGGATGGTAGATAAAGGTATTTGTAATCTGAAAATATAAAAACAGGAAGGTAACTAATGATAAAAGTGAGCGTAAACAGTATTGCAATGCTAGGAAACAAGGCCTAGGGTTCATACTTTCACTAGTGCAAGTCCTCTCAACAATAATAACATAATTGGATCATATAACTATCCCTCAACATGCAACAAAGAGTCACTACAAAGTCACTAATAGCGGAGAACAAACGAAGAGATTATGGTAGGGTACGAAACCACCTCAAAGTTATTCTTTCCAATCAATCCGTTGGGCTATTCCTATAAGTGTCACAAACAGCCCTAGAGTTCATACTAGAATAACACCTTAAGACACAAATCAACCAAAACCCTAATGTCACCTAGATACTCCAATGTCACCTCAAGTATCCGTGGGTATGATTATACGATATGCGTCACACAATCTCAGATTCATCTATTCAACCAACACAAAGGACCTCAAAGAGTGCCCCAAAGTTCCTACCGGAGAATCATGACGAAAACATGTGCCAACCCCTATGCATAGGTTGATGGGCGGAACCAACAAGTTGATCACCAAAACATACATCAAGTGAATCACGTGATATCCTATTGTCACCACAGATACGCACGGCAAGACATACATCAAGTGTTCTCAAATCATTAAATACTCAATCCAATAAGATAACTTCAAAGGGAAAACTCAATCCATTACAAGAGAGTAGAGGGGGGAAGAAACATCATAAGATTCAACTATAATAGCAAAGCTCGCGATACATCTAGATCGTACCACCTCAAGAACACGAGAGAGAGAGAGATAAAACACATAGCTACTGGTACATACCCTCAGCCCCGAGGGAGAACTACTCCCTCCTCGTCATGGAGAGCACCGGGATGATGAAGATGGCCACCGGAGAGGGATTGCCCTCTCCCGCAGGGTCGGAACGGGTCTAGATTGGCTTTCGGTGGCTACGGAGGCTTCTGGCGGCGGAACTCCTGATCTATTGTGTGTTTCGATAGTTTTAGGGTACATGGGTATATATGGGTGAAAGAGATACGTCAGGGGAGCCACGAGGGGCCCACGAGGGTGGAGGGCGCGCCTAGGGGCCCCCCTGCCTCGTGGCCTCCTCGTAAGTCCCCTAGCGTGCACTCCAAGTCTTCTGGGCTTCTTTCCTTCCAAAAATGAGTTCCATGAAGTTTCAGGTCAATTGGACTCCGTTTGATTTTCCTTTTCTTCGAAACCCTAAAACAAGGTAAAAACAGAAACTGGCACTGGGCTCTGGGTTAATAGGTTAGTCCCAAAAATGATATAAAAGTGTATAATAAAGCCCATAAACATCCAAAAACAGTAGATAGCATGGAGCTCAAAAATTATAGATACGTTGGAGACCTATCAATCAGCCGAACAAGCCTTGTTTAAGTCCGTGTAATCCACACACATTCGCCAAGTGCCGTTCTTTTTAAGTACTAGCACCGGATTAGCCAACCACTCAGGATGAAAAACTTCAATGATAAACCCGGTGGCCAAAAGCCAGGCCACTTCCTCACCAATCGCCTTCCGCCTCTCCTCGTTAAACCGGTGAAGAAATTGCTTGACCGGTTTAATCTTTGGATCAATATTAAGAGTGTGCTCAGTGAGTTCCCTCGGTACACCCGGCATGTCAGAAGGCTTCCATGCAAAGATGTCCCAGTTCTCACGGATGAACTCGATGAGCGCACTTTCGTATTTCGGATCCAGATTAGCGATGATGTTGAACTGTTTAGATGAGTCACCAGGGGCGAAATCAACCATTTTAGTATCGTCCGCCGATTCAAACTTCAATGAAGGATCATGCTCTTTGGTTGGCTTCTTCAAGGACGTTGTCGGTGTCAAAACCGGCGGATCTCGGGTAGGGGGTCCCGAACTGTGCGTCTAGGCCGGATGGTAACAGGAGGCAGGGGACATGAAGTTTTACCCAGGTTCGAGCCCTCTTGATGGAGGTAAAACCCTACGTCCTGCTTGATTAATATTGATGATATGGGGAGTAGAAGAGTAGATCTACCACGAGATCGGAGAGGCTAAACCCTAGAAGCTAGCCTATGGTATGATTGCTGTTGTCTATGTTGTCCTACAGACTAAAACCCTCCGGTTTATATAGACACCGGAGAGGGTTAGGGTTACACAAAGTCGGTTACAATGGTAGGAGATCTCTATATCCGTATCACCAAGCTTGCCTTCCACGCCAAGGAAAGTCCCTTCCGAACACGGGACGAAGTCTTCAATCTTGTATCTTCATAGTCCAGGAGTCCTGCTGAAGGTATAGTCCGGCTATCCGAACACCCCCTAATCCAGGACTCCCTCAGTAGCCCTTGAACCAGGCTTCAATGACGGCGAGTCCGGCGCACAGTTTGTCTTCTGCATTGCAAGGAGGGTTCCTCCTCCAAGCACTTCATAGAAGATTTTGAACACAAAGATAGTGTCCGGCTCTGCAAAATAAGTTTCCTCATATTGCCATAGAGAGAACAATATTTACACAGATCCAATCTGCTGACGTATTCTGAAGTGCGACACACCACGGCCAAGCCTTTATCTGAGTCGTTTCATTATCCCACCTCAGCGCGTTATGCGAGGCGGTTTCCTTGGCACGTCTTGTCAAAGCAAAGATCGTGTCCCCTTATTCCGGGATTCTCATCAATACGGGCGTGGGTAACCCAACCGCGCCATTGATTACGACGCTTGGAGATAAGCGAGTTTTACCAGGCCGGTGGGGACATGTAGTTGCGTCCACCCATATAAGGGGATAAGGATCCACCTTTCCACCTACGCCTTCTTCCTCCTTTGCCTATCCATTCTTGCGCACTCGAGCTCCAGCGCCCAAGTCCGCACTCACACCTCAACCTTCTCCAGCCATGTCTGGAGCGGGAGGCAAGTGGATGGTCTCCTCCGTCACGGAGGGTCACATCAAAAAGCTGAGGAAGGACGGATACCTGTCTAACGACATCGCGTACCGGCTTCCCGAAAAGGGGCAGCTCATCCCCACCCCTAGGCCCCATGAGAGGGTGGTGTTCCTCCCCCATTTCCTCCGCGGACTGGGCTTCCCTCTTCACCCATTTGTCCGGGGGCTCATGTTCTACTACGGCCTGGATTTCCACGATCTGGCCCCAAACTTCGTCCTCAACATCTCAGTGTTTATCGTCGTGTGCGAGGCTTTCCTCCGCATCCGCCCCCATTTCGGCCTATGGCTCAAGACTTTCAACGTCAAGCCGAAGGTGGTGCGCGGCAACCAGGCGGAGTGCGGAGGCGCCATGGTTGGCAAGATGGCCAATGTCTTATGGCTCGAGGGCTCCTTTGTGGAGACCCTGAAAGGGTGGCAATCGGGGTGGTTTTACATCACCGAGCCGCGCGACCCCGAATGGGTCGCACCCCCCGAGTTTCGATCCGGACCCCCTACGCGGCTCACCTCCTGGAAGGAGACGGGCCTGTCATGGGGCAAGAAAGGAGAGCTGACCGGACTCCAAACATGCATCCAAACCCTGGTGGACAAGAAGCTCAAACTTGTCAACGTAATCCAGGTTATGCTCATCCGCCTGATCCTCCTGTGTCAACAACGGGCTTTCACCCTGTGGGAGTTCGACCCGGCGCGGCACCAAACTCTGAGCAGGCTCTTCGACACGACGTACGAAGATGCTTGGAAGGTGCTTTTCAAGGGCGCCGAGGCCCCCGCATCCGCTATCGAGGATCGCGGATTCAGTATGCAGCGTCACGCTCATGCGGTTTTTTTTTTCCTTCTACAGGGTATCAGTTTTTCATAGTTTGACTCCATGTGGGATCTAAGCTCCCTTACCTTTGACAGGATTGGCAGGTGACGTCCGGACAGATCAACTGTCCAGCTCCTTTGCCCGAAGGCCCAGCGGACGCTCGCTTGGTGATGCTGCTGGTTCCGACACCCTATGTGGTGCCGGAGAAGAAGGTCGCGAAAAAGGCCACGAGGACTCGAAAGAGTGCCCGGCGCCAGGAGGTGTCGGATCCATCATTCGGCGGTTTCGAGGCGCATTCCTCTCGTGAAGACGAGGAGGAAGAAGAAGAGGCCTCTCCCCCTCCAGCGGGAGGAGAGAAGAAAAGGAAGGCCGTCCCCAGAGAGGAGGCCGGAGGGTCCAAGAAGGGGAAAACCCTTCCTCCGGACTACTCCACCGACGCCGACGACGGCGAAGAGGAGTGGCAGCCCAGGGCCAAGCCCCTGGCAAAATTGTAAGTATCCGGATACCAGAGTAATTCATAGTATTCGTTTATTGCACAGCTTTCCCTTACGCCAAATACGTTTATGAAGCCCGCCCAAAGATCGGCTCAACGCGTCGTCGAGCGGCTCACTGGATTCGTCGGATGTGAACTCGCTTCCGATGGCTTCCTCCCCCCGCCCTACGGACGACACCGAAGTGTTGTCCCGAAAGGTCCCAAGCCGGGAGGAGGTGGTCCTGGAGGCGCCGCAAGGTGACCTCCTGGACTCCAGGAGTAAAGGGGATGAAACCCCCCAGGGATCCAAGTCCGGCTCCAGGCCGGACACCGCTCCGGAACCTTCAAAGGTTCCCGAGTCCGGCGGGGGACCTCCTTCCAAGAGGAGCAAGCCCACCGCACCGGTGACCCCCGTCCAACCGGAGGCGCCGGACAATATGTTGGAGGCGCTCCAAGGCGCCTCCATCGACGAGGAGCACCGCGCTATTATGAGTGCGGTGGTCCAGAAGGTTCAGTCGGCCAAGAGCGGAGTGACTGAAGCTTGTACTAGCCTTTTAACAGGCTTTGAGGTAAGTAAAGAATGTGTAAATAATATTACCGCATAGACAGTAGCCCCTGATGCTCTGTTGGGCGTTCGGGAAGAAAAGCCGAATAGAGGATCAAAGAATTCACAGGAGTCTAACAAAATGAGTCAATATGTGTATGCAGGCTTCTCTGTTGGCGTCCGCCGCATTGACTGCGGAAGTGGACACGCTGAAGCAGAGCCTCGAGAAGTCCGAGCAAGAGCTCGGGCGTGCCAAGAAGCAGCTCGAGGAGAAGGAAGGTAAGAAATACCTTGTTTGAATATGTATAAAAAAGGTGCAATTGCAAAAAATGACAGGACTATCGTGGCTGTTGTAGGGGCCACGTCTGAGGTGGCAACCCTGAAGCAGGCGCTGGCCGAGGCCGAGAAGAGGGTGGCCACGGAGCGCACCGAGCGGGAGAAGTGTGAGGCCGAGGTTGGCAAAGTGCGGCAAGAGCTCCAGGTTCTCATGAAGAAACATGAGAATTTGGAGCTTGACTCGAAGACGCGAGCGTCCGAGCTCGCGGCGGCTATTGAAAATGCCAAGTCTGCCAAGACCGAATTGTCACATCCCTAGTTCTGGTATGATCCTAGGCTTGCTTTGTGCATCATGTTTAAATTTCAAATGAAATTGAAATGGGGATGTTTCAAACCCTAGCACCAAAGTTTTTCCCAATAGGTTCAACTTTAAAATGGATTTTCAATGAAACCAAAATGCTCTCCAAAAATGTTCATGCTCTTTGGATAATGTTGGGAACAACAACCAGAGGTGATGCACATTTTTGCTATACATTTTGGATTTTTGAATCAATGCATAAATATTTGATTTGGATCTGTTTAAATTATATAAATATTTTAATGGCTCCAAAAATGTTGGGAATTGGTGAGGGCCTCTAGAATATTATATCTAGATGCCACAATTATTTTCAGCATTTACGGAAGTGTTTTAACATTTCTTTTGTATAGAGAACAAATGTCAGAAATAGAAAAAGAAAACAGGAAATAAGAAAACACTTACCTGACACTTACCTGGCACCCCACCACGGCCCAACAGTGGCCCGGCCCAACTGGCCATTGCCAGTCGTCTCCCTCGCCAGGAGGCAGCGGCGAAAGGGAGCACGGCGAGCGTGCATGCCCGCCAGGCAGCTGCTTGCTGCCTCCTCTCCCTCCTCGGCGTTGTCCACCCCCGAGAGCTCCACCGAGCCCCCATGGTAGGAGATCTGTATATCCGTATCGCCAAGCTTGACTTCCACACCAAGGAAAGTCCCTTCCGGACACGGGATGAAGTCTTCAATCTTGTATCTTCATAGTCCAGGAGTCCGGCTGAAGGTATAGTCCGGCTATCCGAATACCCCCTAATCCAGGACTCCCTCAGACGTCATGTCTGCCGGGTCAACATTGTCTTTGTAAAATTGCAGCTCCTCCATTGCACAAACTGATTCTGCATAAGCCGCATCACCTTCCTCACATTCCAGGGCCACCTTACGACTCCTATGCACTGTAATGGTGCCCTCATAACCCGGCATTTTAAGCTGCAAGTAGACATAACAGGGCCTCACCATGAACTTAGCATAAGCCGACCGCCCAAACAGAGCATGATAAGGGCTTTTGATCTTGACCACTTCGAAGGTTAACGTCTCAGACCTGGGATCATGCTCATCTCCGAAGGCTACTTCCAACGAAATCTTACCCACTGGGTAGGCTGATTTACCTGGCACGACACCATGGAAGACAGTGTTTGACGGCTTAAGATTCTTATCTGTCAGCCCCATGCGTCGGAAGGTCTCATAATATAAGATGTTAATGCTGCTACCTCCATCCATGAGCACCTTAGTAAACTTATAACCTCCAACTTGAGGCGCGACTACTAAAGCCAGGTGACTCGGATTATCGACCCGGGGCGGATGGTCCTCTCGACTCACCACAATAGGCTGCTCTAACCATCGCAGATAACGTGGGACCGCCGGTTCAACTGCCTTCACAGCTCTCTTGTGAGGCTTCTGATCCCGTTTACATAAAATAGTGGTGAAAACGTGGTACTGCCCACTATTCAATTGTTTCGGATTGCTCTGATAATCAGACTGCTGCTGCTGTTGACTCCCCTGATTACCCTGCTTATTGTAACCACCCTAGTTACCGTGACCTTGAAAACCGAAACTTGAACCACCGCCTCCATGACCCAGACCATGAGAACCGGACCCTGACCCGCCATTTGGTCCATGGTGGCGCTGGATGGATTCCCGAAAGCTTCTCATGATGCTGCAATCCTTCCATGAATGAGTAGCCGGCTTACGATCCGTTCCGTGTTTTGGACACGACTGGTTTAACATTGCTTCAAGGTCAAATCCTACCCTCGAGATCGGTGGCCCATGTGGTCCCCTACGACAGTGATTATCATTGCATGCACCTGTGTTAGCCACAAAGTCATCAGCCTTGCGCTTACCGTTGCCACCCTGACCGGTAGAGTTGTACTATTGCCCCTTCATGCCATTACTCTTCTTTCCCTTTCCCGATCTTTCATCCTCTGAATCGGGGTCCTTGGTACCATCAGAGTCAGCATATTTAACTAGAGCCGCCATCAGCTCACCCATGCCGTTGCAATGACGCTTGAGCCGCCCAAGCTTCTGCTTGAGCGGAATGAACCGGCAATTTTTCTCCAACATCAGAACCGCTGAGCTGACATTGATGTTATCTGAAGAATGTATGATGGTTGAGACCCGGCGCACCCAGCTGGTCGTAGACTCACCCTCGGCCTGAACGCAAGAAACCAGATCCACAATTGACATAGGCTGCTTGCACGTGTCTTTGAAATTCTGGATAAACCGGGCCTTCAACTCCGCCCATGACCCGATGGAATTAGCCGGCAATCCCTTCAACCAGGTACGAGCCGTCCCCTCTAACATCATGGTGAAGTACTTGGCGTAAGTAGCTTCACTAACATCGAGCATCTCCATGGGCAACTCATAAATCCCCACCCACGCCTCAGGAGGTTGATCGGCGGTGTAATTTGGCACCTTACGAGGGCCTTTGAAGTCCTTAGGCAGACGCTCGTTTCGTATAGCTGCCATTAGACACGGCACACGAAAAGCCTTGGAAGTCACTCCTGCCTCAATTGAAGCTGTTGGGTAAATCGGCGCATGCTGATGAGCCGCCAGCTCAGCCTCCCGACGTGCTCTGGCTTGGTCCACCAAATCTTCTGCGTTGGCTCCATTGTGTGCCGGGTCATGAGGTTGGTTACGGTGCCTTTCAGTACTTGAGACCGCCGACGAGTCAATGTGCCTGCTTTAGCTCTGGCTCAGACGAGGGGTCTCATGAATCTGATCACGGCTATAAGAGTAAGCTTGCTACTGCATCAGAGCTGTTTGAAGAAGCTCCCTGGCCCTTCGGGTTTCAACCACCGCTGGAGTCTCACACTCGTCGGTCAGAGCCGCCAATCGTGTAGCTGCAGCAATCATGTTGTCCAGAGGGGTGGAGTAATGACCCGGCGGTGTCATCACATGCTGAGGCAGAGTGCTATTCATACGTGGCTGGCCGGGTGGTTCAACTATCTGGTTCACCACTAGTGGGTTACTGGCTCCAGCTCCAGGGGTGTTGAAGAGGTCCCTTGACTCATAAACCAAGGGCAAACGACTCCGTTGCATCCTCCTTAAGACTTCATGTGAGGCATTCTGATCTACCCTAAGCCGATATAATTCTGCTTGAATCCACTGTGCTTGGCCGTCCAAAACGGCTTGTTCTGCGGTCATCCTGGCATTCTCTGCCGCTAAGTCTGCCTTAGCTTGCGCTATTCCATCACGTAATTTAGCCACTTCTGCCTTCTATTGCTCCTGGTTTTCTGGGGTTACCACAACCTCCATCACAGTGGCCAGAGCATCCAACAGGTCTGCTAAGACTTGAGCCGGTGGGCGAGCTGAACCGCCAGCCCCAGCTGCCGTGACCGCAGGTGCACCAGAAGTTATAGTCGTAGCAGCTGTCGAGCCGAGAACCGGCTGTGTGCCATCCATGAAGATCGCCACCCTATTTGGCGGCTCACGGGGGTTCGGAATGCTGTCGCCGTCCGAACAGCCCCAAGCCTTCCATCCTGTAGCTGGTACATTGAGTTGGTCTCGCCCGTGGACTCATCATCAGAGGAGATTTCCGTCTCACTGCCAGAAACAGAGCCTTCCAGCTCAGCCCCATGGGTGAACCCAATGAAGATGTGCCTTACGGCTGGCTGAGCTGGGGCAGGTCGTACACGCTGAGCCGTCTCGATGATGTCGGTGCAGATGTCCAGCTGAGGTCCCAGCTCGCCAATTTTGCCGATGAAGACATGGATTCTGCCGAAGGGGACCCGGTACCCGTACTCAATTGAGCCGGCCTCGGGGCCCCAGCCTGCAACATTTATGTAGAGCTTGCCGCGACGACTCTTGGTCATCCGGCCCATAGCATATCCCTTGAGCTCCTCGAAGCTGCCCTTTAAGAACTCGAAACCACCGTGCACTGGCCCCACGATGGGCGCCAACTGTCGTGGAAGTGTCACGGCAGATGTCCTCATGGAAGGACTTAGTTGTGGATCCATTGCGACAAGGTTAGCTTAAAGGGGTTAAACGGGACAAGGGACGCGGAGAGTTTATACTAGTTCGGCCCCTTGCGGTGAAGGTAAAGGCCTACTCCAGTTGAGGTGGTATTGCTAGGGTTTCGATTACCAGGGAGCAAACACGCTTCGCTTGGCTCTCGGTTGATGTTTCTTGCCCTAAGCCGCTGCTGGATCGTCCCCTTATATACATGGGTTGACGCCCTGCGGCCTATAGAGTCCCGGCCAGCTCATACAACGTGTCCGGCTCGGTGACGTATCTTACATGCCTTATATTACAAGTCTACTCATACATGGCGGTTTACACTTACCGGCCTTAAGCCGTCTCTAGGCTTGGGCCTCTTACCGGCCTATCTATGAACTGCCGTCTGGTATACTCTCTTGGGCTTCTAGGATGAAGTGTCATTGTGGTTGACCCGGCCCCTCCTGGGCGGGTCATACCTGATAGTCATATCCCCAACAAGGGAGGGGGCGAACGAGTATGAGAGGAGGATGGAGGCAGATCGCCTCCAAGTTGCAGCTCGTCAGGTAGTAGCTGCTACATCTCAGTACGACCCCAGCTACAACTTTGGATATCCACCAGGCCATCAGTGGCCATAGACCAACTTAGGCCAAAAGCCTAAGCTTGGGGGAGTATGTATTTCTCACCGACATTACATTCATGTTCACACACTCATTCTAAGTTGTCGGTGCTCATACTTTTTCATTGTACTATCCATGCTAATTTAATTTATTTTCTAAGCCTTCTTCTTGTGTGTTTGAAAAATCTTATTAAAAAAATTTAGCTGTAGCTTTTAGCTAGTTTACTTTTCATGCCTGTAGTAGTAGTAATTAACAGAGAACCCAAAAAGATTTCTCGTTCTTCTTTTGCTTGTTGGGAGCTTTCCCGTGTAAATTGTTTTATTTGTTTTCTTTGGGGGTCGAGAGGAGAAGACCATGATGAAAGTGGTGAGTGGCTCTCATATGCATTATTGTTGATCTAACCAAGAGCCCGTAGTACCTTGTCTTCTCCCTTGTATTAAATGCTTGCAGATTCCAGCTTAGTCCAATGCACGTGCACTACTATTATTATCCACACCGTTCGGTCGTGCAAGTGGAAGGCAATAATGATGATATATGATGGACTGATTGAGATGAGAGAAGCTGGTATGAACTCGACCTATCTTGTTTTTGTAAATATGATTAGTTCATCGTTCCTGATTCAGCCTATTATGATTGAAACATGTTTGCAATGACAATTAGAGATTATAGTTGCTCATGCCATACCTAATTCGCTAGGAGTTTATAATGGTTTACCTTGCGTGCCAACATGTTATTAAAATGGTTGTGATGTGGTATGATAGGGTGGTATTCTCCTTTGAACGATTCGAGTGGATTGACTTGGCACATGTTCATGCATGTAGTTGAAACAAAATCAACATAGCCTCCACGATATTTATGTTCATGGTGAATTATAGCCTCCACAATATTTTAATGCATGTCCATGACTGTTGTCGCTCTCTAGTTGGTCGCTTCCCAGTCTCTTTCCAACCTTCACTTGTACTAAGCGGGAATAATGCTTGTGCATCCACTTCCATAAACCCCAAAGTTATTCCATATGAGTCCACCATACCTTCCTATAAACGGTATCTACCTACCGTTCCAAGTAAATTTGTATGTGCCAAACTCTAAACCTTCAAATGAAATTCTATTTTGTATGCTCGAATAGCTCATGTATCAACTAGGGCTGTCTATATCTTCCATGCTAGGTGGGTTATTCTCAAGATGAGTGGACTCCGTTCATCATTCACGAGAAAATGGCTGGTAACTGGGATGCCTAGTCCCATGCTTAAATTAAAATAATTGCAAACAAAACTCCCCCGGGATTCTTGTTAGTTGGAGGCACCCGTTGTTTCGGACAAGCCATGGATTGATGTTTGTTGGTGGTGGGGGAGTATAAACTTTACCATTCTATTTGGGAATCGCCTATAATGTGTGTAGCATGGAAGATATCGAGATCTCTTGGTTGTTATGTTGACAATGAAAGTATACCACTCAAAATATTATTCACCTCTATTTCAAAACTCGAGCTCTGGCACCTTTACAAATCCCTGCTTCCCTCTGAGAAGGGCCTGTCTATTTACTTTTTTGTTGAGCCATCATCCTCTTATTAAAAAGCACCAGTTAGAGAGCACCGCTGTCATGTGCATGCATTACTATTAATTTACATTGAGTATGACTGTGACTGGATCTCTTTTACCATGAATTACAATGTCTAGGCAGTCCTTGAGCTTCAGAGGTGCTCTGCATTTATGTTTTGCGTTCTCAGAAAGGGCTAGCGAGATACCATCTTGTTATATCATATAATGATTGTTTTGAGAAAGTGTTGTCATCCGAGATTTGTTATTATTGCTCGCTAGTTGATTATGCCATTGATATGAGTAAACATGAGACCTAAATGTTATTGTGAATATGGTTAGTTCATAATCTTTGCTGAAAACTTGAATGCTGGCTTTACATATTTGCAACAACAAGATCAAACCTAGTTTGTAAAAGTTTTTCTTTATCACTTTCAGTTTGTCAACTGAATTGCTTGAGGACAAGCAAAGGTTTAACCTTGGGGGAGTTGATACGTCTCCATCGTATATACTTTTCCAAACACTTTTGACCTTTTTTGGACTCTAACTTGCATGATTTGAATGGAACTAACCTGGACTAACGCCAAGCCCTAATCTCTCTCGGGAGGGCTGATATGGAGTCTGTTCGGGGCTCCGGAGAGGGGAATTCATCGCCATCGTCATCATAAACCTTCCTCCATCACCAATTTCATGATGCTCACCGCCGTGCGTGAGTAATTCCATCATGGGCTTGCTGGACGGTGATGGGTTGGATGAGATTGACCATGTAATCGAGTTAGTTTTGTTAGGGTTTGATCCCTTGTATCCATTATATTCTGAGATTGATGTTGTTATAACTTTGCTATGCTTAATGCTGTCATTAGGGCCCGAGTGCCATGATTTCAGATCTGAACCTATTATGTTTTCATGAATATATGTGAGTTCTTCATCCTATTTTGCAAGTCAATAGTCACCTACTATGTGTTATGATCCGGTAAGCCCAAAGTGACAATAATCGGGACCACTCCCGGTGATGACCATAGTTTGAGGTGTTCATGTATTCACTAAGTGTTAATGCTTTTGTCCGGTACTCTATTAAAAGGAGGCCTTAATATCCCTTAGTTTGCAATAGGACCCCACTACCACGGGTGGGTAGGACAAAAGATGTCATGCAAGTTCTTTTCCATAAGCACATATGTCTATATTCAGAATACATGCCTACATTACATTGATGAACTGGAGCTAGTTTTGTGTCACCCTATCTTATAACTGTTGCATGAGGAATCTCATCTGACATAATTATCCCTCACTGAACCATTGCCTACGAGCTTTTCACATATTGATCTTTGCTTAGTTACTTTTCTGTTGCCACTGTTACAGTCACTACAAAAACTACTATTGTTACTTTTGCCACCGTTACCGTTACTTTCATATTACTTTGCTACTAAATACTTTGCTGCAGATATTAAGTCTTTCAGGTGCGGTTGAATTGACAACTCAACTGTTAATAGTTGAGAATATTCTTTGGCTCCCCTTGTGTTGAATCAATAATTTGGGTTGAATACTCTACCCTCGAAAATTGTTGCGATCCCCTATACTTGTGGGTTATCATGCCCCCCGGAGCCCGCCGATCCTAAAGTTGTGCCATTCGCTCGCACTCTCTTTCTTCTTTGGTGACATAGTGTTCTTCGGTTTATTCCTCTCCCGAGGTGCCACCAAGCTTTGCTTATGTTCACTAGCAACACCTGTTTTCCTTGACTTTTTCCTTTCCTTCGCTGGTATCCATACAGCCTTGGCTGAAACAACTGCCACCTCCCCGACTAGCAGAGTTGGTCTTCCCCTATAGCCATACACCCACCAACCCTAAGACCTGGAAGACAGGCTAGCTAATTATAAGGTATAGGGCCCGAGGCAATAGGGTGGCCCATGAAACCAATGAACCACGCCACTTCAGCTTCTTCACCACGTGCTCGATCGAGCACACACAGTTGGTCGTTTAGTCTTCTACTACGTGATCGTGACTTTTCAGTTTTCCACTCAAGAAAAAACAACAACGATCTTAGATCCCAATCCTATAGTCTTCTTATCTCTCGTGATCTGTTCCTGGTGGTTGGGCGGCCAGCTCACGCGTTCATGCAGTAGCGGCTAGCTGGCAACCAGAATTCCGCTGATCAATGGCACGACGCTAGACGCCGAACTCCTCCAATGCGAGACGCGACTAGCCGACTACACAACATGCCGTAAAAATTTTCCTCCCCGGACCCCCTCTGTTTTAGGCCTTATTACTGCCTTAGCAAAGTAGCAACATCATTTTGAGTATTTTCACCTAAATATAGTCAATTAGTCATATACTTGATTTGAATTCTGCTTAGTACCCCCTTTGTGTGTCGTTCTTCATAAATGCTTTTACAAGTTGCAACAATTGTATGTATTAACATGTAGCTAGTAGATCAATTTTTGTTCATTGTTGTAATTTTATTTGTTAAATGCAGATAATGGACAAGTTTCTTCTCAAAATAAAGGCACCATCACAACATGCTCCAGAAGACATCAATTGGGAGGAGGAGATTGATTTCGCTTGAAGCTATGTCGGTATTTCCCCAAAGAGGAAGGCATGATGCAGCACAATGGCGGTAGGTATTTCCCTCATATGTGAAACCAAGGTTATTGAACTAGTAGGAGAACCAAGCAACACAACATAAACAACACCTGCACACAAATAATAACTACTCGCAACCCGACGTGTAAAAGGGGTTGTCAATCCCTTTCGGGTAGCGGCGCCAGTAATTAGCAAACGGACGTGAATAAAATTGTAGTAGATTGATAGATCGAACGCCAAATAAAATAAATATGAATAAAACGCAGCAAGGTATTTTTGTATTTTTGGTTTAGTAGTTCTGAAAATAAAAGGCAAATAAAATAGATCGAACGGCAATTAATATGAGAAAGAGACCCGGGGGCCGTAGGTTTCACTAGTGGCTTCTCTCGAGAAAAATAGCAAATGATGGGTAAAAAATTACTGTTGGGCAATTGATAGAACTTAAAATAATCATGATGATATCCAAGCAATGATCATTATATAGGCATCACGTCCAAGATTAGTAGACTGACTCCTGCCTGCATCTACTACTATTACTCCACACATCGACCGCTATCCAGCATGCATATAGTGTGTTAAGTTCATGGGGAAACAGAGTAATGCAATAAGAACGATGACATGATGTAGACATGATCTATCTATGTAGAGATAGACCCCATCGTTTTATCTTTAATAGCAACGGTACATACGTGTCAGTTCCCTTTCTGTCACTTGGATCAAGCACCGTAATATTGAACCCACTACAAAGCACCTCTTCCCATTGCAAGATAAATAGATCAAGTTGGCCAAACAAAACCCAAATATCGGAGAAAAAATACGAGGCTATAAGCAATCATGCATATAAGAGATCAAAGAAACTCAAATAACTTTCTTGGATATAAAAAGATAGATCTGATCATAAACTCAAAGTTGATCCGATCCCAACAAACACACCGCAAAAAGAGTTACATCATATGGATCTCCAAGAGACCATTGTATTGAGAATCAAACGAGAGAGAGGAAGCCATCTAGCTACTAACTATGGACCCGGAGGTGTACAAAGAACTACTCGCGCATCATCAGAGAGGCACCAATGGAGGTGGTGAACCCCTCCGTGATGGTGTCTAGATTAGATCTGGTGGTTCTGGACTCTGCGGTGGCTGGAATTGATTTTCGTCGACTCCCCTAGGGTTTCTGGAATATTGGGGTATTTATAGAGCAAAGAGGCGGTCCGGGGGACACCCGAGGTGGGCACAACCCACCAGGGCGTGTCTGGGCCTCCTAGCGTGCCCTGGTGGGTTGTGCTCCCCTCGGAGCACCCCCCAGGCGCTGCCTTGGCCCATTAGGTGTCTTTTGGTCCATAAAAAATATCCATAAAGTTTCGCTGCATTTGGACTATGTTTGGTATCAATTTTCTGCGATGTAAAAAACATGCAAAAAAAACAACAACTGGCACTTGGCACTATGTCAATAGGTTAGTACCAAAAATGGTATAAAATGATTATAAAACATCCAAGATTGATAATAGAACAACATAGAACAATCAAAAAATATAGATACGTTGGAGACGTATCAGCATCCCAAAGCTTAACTCCTACTCGTCCTCGAGTAGGTAAGTGATAAAAACAGAATTTTTGATGTGGAATGTTCCCGAACATGTCATATCATATTCTTTCCTTCATAGCATGGACATTTGGAATTTTATATTGTTCAAAGAAGTAATCTAGTTTTGACATGATAACTTAAATACTCAAGCATATCAACAAGCAACCACGTCTTTCAAAATAAGCTATCCCTAGCCCATCATGATCAATCATTGATCCATTTATGAAACACACTCGCATATTAACTACGCCCAATGCTTAAGTATGATCATAGTGCCTCCTAGTTGGTGCTTTTGTAAGAGAAGATGGAGACTCAAATTCATAATAAAAATTGCATAAAGTAAAAGAAAGGCCCTTCGCAGAGGGAAGTAGGGATTTGTAGAGGTGCCAGAGCTCAAAGCGAAAAACTTAGAGATAGAACCATTTTGGGAGGTGTGTCCCTCCCACCAACAAAAACGACTTAGAGTTCCCAACAGTTTCCATGCTAGATATATCATAGGCTGTTCCCAAACAGAAAATAAAGTTTATTCCCTTTTCCACCATACTTTCACTTTCCATGGCTAACCGTATCCACGGGTGCCTTCCATACCAACACTTTCCAAGGAATTTATTCTTTGACAACATAAAGTATATTCATTTTTTATTTCGGTACTGGGCATCACTAATAGCTTTGCCTTACTCTCGTGCAATGACAAGTGAATAAACACTCATCGTGAGAATAACACATCTAGCATGGAAAATATTAGCCACCCCTCACCGCTCCGCAAGCGGAACGAACACACAAAAGAGAAGTTTATTTTGAAAATTAGAGATGGCACATACAAATTTGCTTAGAGCGGCAAAAGAATACCGCATATAGGTAGATATAGTGGACTCATGTGGCAAAACTGGTTTAGTGGTTTTGGGATGCACAAGTAGTGATCATACTTAGTGCAAAATGAAGGCTAGCAAAAGATTGAGAAGCGACCAACCAAGAAACGAATAATCTCATAAACGAGCATTAAGCATAATTAACACCGAATAACGGACCACAAGTAGGATATAATTTCATTGCGTAATTATTGACTTTCGTGCTTGCATAGGGAATCACAAACCTTAACAACTATATTCTTACTAAAGCATAATTACTCATCAACATAACTCACATATCACATCATCATATCTCAAAACTATTACTAAGAATCAAGTTTATTTTGTCCAATGATCTTCATGAAAGTTTTTATTATATCCTTCTTGGATATCTATCACATTAGGGCTAATTTTCATATGTTGCTTTTTATAAGATAAAACAAATATATATTGAAGATCATGAGCATAATATTTATTTCTCTAAAATTAATTTAAGTGAAGCAAGAGATAATTTATTTAAAAATACTAAAGCCCACCGTGCTCAAAAACATATAAGTGAAACACTAGAGCAAGTCCATAGCTCATAAAAAATTTAAGTGAAGCATAGAGAGCAATTCTAAGAAGTCATGGTATAATTTTGGTTCTCTCAAGTAGGTGTGTCCAGCAAGGAATCAAGACTTAAAACACAAAATAAAACAAGCAAAGACTCATATTGTAACGCTCTCGATACGGCTATAGATCCCACGTGTTGAAGCACGACTTAGAGGCATAACCGCATTGAAAGCAATGTCGCAAGTTAGGCAATCATTACAACATCCCATGTATAATATAATAAAAGAGGGAGATACATAGTTGGCTTACACTCGCCACGTCACATCAGAGTACATAAATAACATCCATCATACAAACACTCATGGCCCGACTACGGCGCCAAAATAGAAGAAAACCCAACATGCGACAAGGCCCTGAATCGAACCCCAACTAGGCACCACTACTGATCATCGGGAAAGGAAACATAATTAACGCTGAGAGTCCTCGTCGAACTCCCACTTGAGCTCGTACTCGTCACCTGGAGCGAAATCCCCTGGACCTGCATCTGGAATTATAGTATCTGTGAGCCACAGGGACTCAGCAATCTCGCACCCTCGCGATCAAGACTATTTGAGCTTATAGGAATGGATAAGGCAAATATATGTGGAGCTGCAGCAAGCGACTATCATATATGGTGGCTAACTTATACGCAAAAGAGAGCGAGAAGAGGAGGCAAAGCGCGAGCGAGAAAACTAGAGAGCAACCTGCGCAAACATAACTCCAACACCGTGTCCACTTCCCGGACTCCGCCGAGAAGAGGCCATCACGGTAACACACTCAGTTGATTCATTTTAATTAATTAAGGTTCAAGTTATCTACAACCGGACATTAACAAATTCCCATCTGCCCATAACCGCGGTCACGGCTTTCGAAAGTTCAATCCCTGCAGGGGGGTCCCAACTTAGCCCATGACAAGCTCTCACGGTCAACGAAGGAATAGACCTCCACCCGAGACACTCCGATCAGACTCGGTATCCCGGTACAACAAGACATTCCGACCAGGTTAAAACAAGACCAGCAACACCGCCCGAATGTGCCGAAAAATCCCGATAGGAGCTGCACATATCTCTTTCTCAGGGCACACTCAGATGAGCCAGACGTCGGGTAAGCCAGCCCAGAGTTGTCCTGGTAGCCTCGGACATCGCTCAGTGGGACCAGCACTCAGAGGAGCACTGGCCCGGGGGGGGGGGGTTAAAATAAGATGACCCTTGAGTCTGCAGAACCCAAGGGAAAGAAAAGGCTAGGTGACAAATGGTAAAACCAAGGTTGGGCATTGCTGGAAAAGCTTTAATCAAGGCGAAGTATCAAGGGGTTCCCATTATAACCCAACCGCGTAAGGAACACAAAAATCCGGGAACATAACACCGATATGACGGAAACTAGGGCGGCAAGAGTGGAACAAAACACTAGGCGAGAGACCGAGCCTTCCACCCTTTACCAAGTATATAGATGCATTAAGATAACATAGCAATATAATGATATCCCCAACAAGTAAATAAAAGATGTTCCAACAAGGAATGGCCTCCAATCTTCACCTGCAACTAGCAACGCTATAAGAGGGGCTGAGCAAAGCGGTAACATAGGCAATCAATGGTTTGCTAGGACAAGGTGGGTTAGAGGTTTGACATGGCAATTGGGAGGCTGACAAGCAAAAGGTAGGCATCGTAGCATTGGCATAGCAAGAGCGAGCAAACTAGCATAGCAAAGATAGTAGTGATTTCGAGGGTATGATCATCTTGCCTGCACAGTTGCCAGAGTTGATTGGATCCTCACAAGCAAACTCAACGGGCTCCTCGGTAGCGAACTCGTCTCCCGGCTCTACCCAAACAAGACAAACAAGCAACAAGGATACAATCAACCACGTGCAAGACCAAGCAATACGATGCAATGATGAAATGCTATGCGGGACGCGATGCGGGATGCAAAATGCAAGATATGACAGAAAATGCATGAACCTGGCCTCAACTTGGAATTCCAAGGGTGCCACTGAAAAGATGAGATGAAATCGCTTGAAAATGATATAAAGATCATTGGAATCGGAGTTACGGTTTGGAAATGGCAAGCGTTTTAAGATATGACACCGGCTGCGATTTATAGCAAGTAGGCATCTAAATGCAATGCAACGAACATGCTACAGCCACCAAACGTGATAACAAAATACATGGCAGGGATGCACACAAGATGCTTAACAAAAGACTAGCACTGAGCCACGGCCAATTCATCCATTATTAGGTTCAAACAAGCATGGCAAAAACGCAAATGCAAAACAGATTCCAGACTTTGTGAAATTAACACTAGTCTGAAATTTCAGATCACGAAGCCCTCTTCGGAGAAGCAAAACAACAGGATACATGACCTGATTAAGACAAGTAAGAACATGGAATGGAGCTACTCAACAAGCTTAACAAAAGTCCCAAAGTGACCTGGGGCCAAAAGGGATCACAAAATATATTAACAGGTACACGAACATAGCTAGCACAGGGATCACAAAATGTATAACTTACGAAGGCATGTCAACGAGCTCGATGCACTCACCACGGTGTAAGTCATGGCAAGGCAAGCATACATCCATAAAGAAGGCACAAAATTCTAGCTAGACATGGAAAGAACAATGGCATAGCATGCACGGATCAACCACAATAACACCGGCAAAAACGCAAACGAGTTGACGATCTGCCCAGATTCACCGCGAAGCAAAAGTAGAGCTCGTTTGACTCAAGCTATGGTGCTCCATAATTTCAAACAAAGACATGGATGGATAGAGCATAACATGAATAACAAAACTCCTTTACTGATCATCCTCAAAAGAGGCACGGATCACTAGGAAACAAGCTGAACATATGGAATCATGAACTAAAATATCCCAGACTTGGTGAAAACAACTAAGTCCCTGAAAACAGATTTACCGGGTGCCTCACTTTGAAACCTTGCACAAGTCACCACACACATCCTAAAAATGCATGGGTTTCACCTATGGAAAGAAGACAAAATGCTTAACAAAACATATGCAGGACTCACAGGCATAGCATGCACACAATAATCATGGCAAAAATGACAAAAGTCTAAGATGAAGTAGCAGATCTGACAATTAACTCACGAAGCCTCCTTCTACCAGTATTTTGGGCATCAAGATGAACTCAAATGAAAATGGTGCAATGGAATGAAATGATGTACTCGTCGAGGCGAACATTTTGATATATTATATGTCCAAAACGGAGCTACGGATGCAAAGTTACGGGGGCCTCGAACAGGAGCATATGAAGTAAAAATTCTGGGACTTGGACGAAATTTCAACCTCTCTCTCAGATCTAGGGCTCGCACGGATATCGAGGCGCAGCCGGGCACTGTAGCTGTTCGTCGGGAAGAAGAAACGCAGCAAGCCGGCGGGAGGAGGTGGTGGCCGGCGGCCGGATCTGGTGGCCGGCGGCGGGATCTAGCCGGGCCAGGGTCGCCGGACGGCGAGGCGGCCGCGGCGGCTGGCGGCTGCGTGGGGCGGCGTCGGGCGCCGGGCGAGGAGGCGCGGCGGCTGCCGGAGTTGAAGACGGCCGCGGTGGCGCGGGACGCCGGACTCGGGGAAGAAGACGGGCGCGGGCGGCGGCTGGAACTGGCCCGGTCGGGCGGCGGACGGGCCGACGCTAGGCCTGCGGGCCCGCGTCGGTGGGAGGCGGCGGCGATGTGGACCGGGCGGCGGGGCGAATCAAGACGCGACATGTGGCGGCGGCGGGCTATCCGGACATGTCCGCCTCGCGCGGTTTCGTCCGGCGGCGGCGGGAGAGATGGATCTAGGGTTATGGTGGTAGAGACCCGGGATTTTCGAGGGGGGTGTATATATAGGCATAAGTGGAGCTAGGAGAGTCCAAATGGGGTGCGGTTTTCGGCCACGCGATCGTGATCGAACGCTCTAGGACATGGAGCAGAGTTTGGTGTGTTTTGGGCCAAATTTGAGGGGTGTTGGGCTGCAACACACACGAGGCCTTTTCGGTCCCTCGGTTAACCGTTGGAGTATCAAACGAAGTCCAAATGATACGAAACTTGACAGGCGGTCTACCGGTAGTAAACCAAGGCCGCATGATAAGTCTCGGTCCAATCCGGAAATGTTTAATCCCCACACACGAAAGAAAGCTAGAAATGGCCACCGGAGGAGAATGAAGCGCCGGAATGCAAAACGGACAACGGGGAAAATGCTCGGATGCATGAGACAAACATGTATGCAAATGCAATGCACATGATGACATGATACGAGATGCATGAAAATGAAAAACAACACACGGAGACAAAGACCCGAACCCGAGAAATAAATATAACTTAACGCCGGAAATGACAAGAGTTGGAGTACAAATAGGGAAAGTTACATCTGGGGCGTTACAACACTCCACCACTACGAAAAGATCTCGTCCCGAGATCTAGGACTGAAAGAACTCCGGGTACTCAGAACGGAGGTGATCCTCGCGTTCCCAGGTAGCTTCACGGTCGGAATGGTGAGACCACTTGACTTTGAGGAATTTGATTGACTTGTTGCGAGTCTTGCGTTCAGTCTCTGCAAGGATAGCAACTGGGTGCTCACGATAAGAGAGATCTTCTTGGAGCTCAATGTCCTCGAAGTTGACGGTGCGGTCAGGAGTCTTGAAGCACTTTCGAAGCTGAGAGACATGGAACACGTCATGAACATTTGCAAAGTTTGAAGGAAGCTCGAGTTGATAGGCGAGGTCGCCTCTCTTGCTGAAAATCTTGAAAGGTCCCACGTATCTAGGGGCAAGCTTCCCTTTGATACCGAAGCGACGAGTACCTTTCATAGGAGAGACGCGGAGGTAAACATGATCTCCGATCTCGAAAGCCAAATCACGGTGCTTACTATCATAGTAGCTCTTCTGGTGGGATTGGGCTGCTTTGAGGTTATCATGAATGACTTTGCACATTTCTTCTGCTTCTGTGATTAAGTCATTACCCAGCAGCTGATGTTCACCGGTTTCAGACCAGTTGAGAGGGGTACGGCACTTCCTGCCATACAGAATTTCAAAAGGGGCCTTGCCCGAACTTGCTTGAAAACTGTTGTTATAGGAGAATTCAGCATAAGGAAGACAATCCTCCCACTTCATGCCGAAGGAGATCACACAAGCCCTGAGCATATCTTCAAGAATCTGGTTGACACGCTCGACTTGACCGCTTGTTTGAGGATGGAAAGCAGTGCCGAAGCGGATGTTGGTGCCCATGGCCTTCTGAAAAGAATCCCAAAACTTCGAGGTAAAGATGCTGCCACGGTCTGAAGAGATCACTTGAGGAATACTGTGCAGAGACACAATGTGAGAGGTATAGAGTTCCGCCAATTGAGCTGCAGTGATCCACTCCTTGATAGGTAGAAAATGAGCCACTTTGGTGATCTTGTCGATGACAACAAATATAGCATCATTTCCACGCTTGGACTTTGGAAACCCAGTCACGAAGTCCATTTCAATGTGGTCAAACTTCCATTCTGGAATGGCAAGAGGTTGGAGGAGACCAGCTGGCCTTTGGTGTTCTGCCTTCACTCTTCTGCAGACATCACATTCATTCACGAATTGAGCGATCTCGCGCTTCATTCGAGTTCACCAATAAGCTTGCTTGAGGTCCTGATACATCTTCGTGCTCCCAGGGTGGATGGAGAGGAGGGAATTGTGAGCCTCGTTCATGATCACTTTACGAAGTTCACCTTTGGGCACAACAATACGATCCTCGAAGAAGAGAGTGTCCTTGTCATCAAGGCGGTAGCACTTGTACTTGGACTGACTCTTGGCAATCCCAATCTTCACCTTTTTCACCATAGCATCAAGAAGCTGGGCTTGGCGAATCTGGTCTTCTAAGGTAGGAGAGACTTGAAGGTTGGCGAGGAAACCTTGAGGAACAACTTGCAGATTAAGCTTGCGGAAAGCTTCACAAAGCTCGGGTTGATAAGGCTTGAGAATCAGACTATTGCAATAGGCCTTTCTGCTCAAAGCGTCAGCAATCACATTGGCCTTGCCTGGAGTATACTCAATACTCGGATTATACTCTTTAATCATTTCGACCCATCGAGTTTGCCTTAGGTTGAGATTAGGCTGAGTGAAGATGTACTTGAGGCTCTTGTGATCAGTGAAAATGTCCACTTTTCTTCCCAATAGAAGATGTCTCCAAGTCAAAAGAGCATGCACAACTGCCGCCAACTCGAGATCGTGAGTGGGGTAGTTCTTCTCATTAGGCTTCAACTGGCGAGATGTATAAGCAACCACTTTCTTCTCTTGCATCAAAACTGCGCCAAGACCTTGGAGAGAGGCATCACAAAAGACCTCGTACGGCTTGGATTCATCAGGTGGAGTCAGAACTGGAGCATTGATCAACTTCTCTTTCAAAGTGTTGAAAGCAATATCACACTCTGGAGACCAAACATACTTGACGTGCTTCTGAAGAAGATTTGAGAGAGGCTTCGCGATCTTAGAAAAGTTTTCAACGAATCTTCGGCAGTAGCTTGCGAGACCGAGAAAACTTCGGAGTTGCTTCATGTTCTAAGGAGGTTCCCAATTCACAATTGCGGATACCTTCTCGGGATTCACGGAAATGCCCTTGGCAGAGATGATTCACACTTGGAGAACTTGGCGTAGAACTGATGTTCCCTGAGCTTATCGAGAACCAAACGCAAGTGCTTGGCATGATCTTCCTTGTTCTTGGAGAAAACCAGAATGTCATCGAGATAGACCAAAACGAAGTCATTGGTGTAGGCGTTGAAGATGAAGTTCATCATGCGAGAGAACGTCGGAGGAGCGTTGGCGAGGCCAAAAGACATGACAGTGTATTCATATGAACCAAAGCTTGTTCTGAATGCTATCTTGGGAATATCTTCTTCACGAATGCGAATCTGGTGATAACCCATACGAAGATCAAGCTTGGAGAATACTTGGGCACCTTTGAGTTGTTCGAATAGCTCATTGATGTTGGGAAGTGGGTATTTGTTCTTGATGGTCTTCTTGTTCACTGGACGGTAATCCACACAAAGTCTGTCCATTCCATCCTTCTTCTTCACAAAAAGAACACCACAACCCCACGGAGAAGTACTAGGCCGGATGAGACCCATTCTTTCTTGCTCATCGAGTTGCTTCTTCAGCTCCTTCAACTCTTCAGGTCCGAGCTTGTAAGGACGTTTGCACACAGGTTCCGTGCCAGGCTCAAGTTCAATAATGAATTCAACTGGCCGGTGCGGAGGCATTCCTGGGAGCTCTTCTGGAAAGACGTCTTGATATTCGCAAACGACTGGAATTTGAGAGATGGCATCCAATTCACCCTTCTCATTAAGAGAAAACAGACGGATAGTATTATCCCGAGCGGCAAAGATAATTACGTCCTCAGACGAATGAGTCAATTGAATCTGCCTGGCAGCACAATCAAGATGTGCCTTGTGCTTAGAAAGCCAATCCATCCCGAGAATAAGATCAATATCCGAGTTACCAAGGACCACCGGAGAAGAGAGAAATTTGTAATCGCCCAATGTGATAGAAACATCTGGGGCAAACGCGCTTGCATTCATAAATTTACCCGGAGAAACCACAGATAACTGTCTAGGAAAATCTTGCAAAGGCAACTCATGCTTAGAAACAAATGGCCTCGAGATGAAACAATGCGATGCACCCGTGTCAAAAAGAACTTTTGCAGGAATAACATTAACAGGAAGGTTACCCATGATCACATCTGACGAATCCTCTGCCTGAGCTGCATTCATCAAATTGACCTTGGCGGACTTGGGGTTATGCTTGACCACAGCTGTACTTGCCGATCTGACAGGAGGAGGAGGAAGACGCCTCTGGTTGAAACACTTGTTGGTATAGTGACCCTTCTGTTGGCACTTGTTGCACGTGACCTCTGAAAGCAGACGGTGATACGGAGCAGTCGATGTTGGAGCTTGAGACGAAGCCTTGTTCTGAAAGCCTGGGTTGGGTGGGTGGGAAGAACCACTGCCACCTTTGCTCTTCTGCTGATACGGCTGACGGAACGGAGGAGGAGGAAGCCAAAACTTCTGCTGCTTGGCCACTTGAGTAGAGGAAGAAGGAGTAACATGTCTGACTCGCTTCCTGGAAGCATCACACCTCAACTGAGCAGCCTCTTGTTTCAGTGCCATGTTGTAGAACTCATCGTATCTCAAGGGCTCGAAGAGAACAAGAGCGAGCTGAATATCCTCTCTGAGACCACCCCTGAACTGATATATCATGCTCTTCTCATCAGGCACGTCCTGCTTGGCAAAGCGGGCAAGCTTCTGGAACAATTTGTTGTATTCATAGACAAACAAAGAACCTTGCTTCAGATTGCGGAATTCCTCACGCTTGCTTTCAACCATGCTCTGGGGAATATGATGAGCCCGGAAATCTCGACGGAAATCATCCCAAGTGATAACACGTCCACCTCTGGAGTCCTTGTACTGCTGGAACCATTCTGCAGCTTGATCTTTGAGTAGGAAGGAAGCAAACTTCACAAAGTCCTCAGGCCTGACGTTGCTGCACTCGAAATGCTTACACAGATCCACAAGCCAATCGTCAGCATCGGTTGCCTCAACACAATTACTAAAAGTCTTTGGCCCATTAGCGAGGAACTGGTTGAGTGTAGCAAAGTGACTCTGATTGCTGCCTTGATTCCCTTGACTGCCTTGATTGCGCTCTTGGAGAATTTGCATGATCAGCTGAGTGTTTGCATTGGTTGCGGCCATCACAGCTTGCCATGCCTTTGGAGGAGGTGGAGGCGGTGGCGGATCTTGATTCTGGTTCTGACTGGTGCTCTTAGAGGGAGCCATCCTGAAGAGGTTGACCACCGTTAGCACATAGACAGATAAATATTGAAGCTGAATCCAACGGAATGAAAATTGCAACATATAGTCTTCACATCCGAACAAAATGAACGAATGCATTCCTCTTCAAATGGTCACATATCCATAAATTGAGAAGCCACGTAGAATTAAGGTATAGAAATAAATCAACAAGGTACGGATCAAGAAGGAATAATCGGTAAGAAATCCCAATCTCAAACCAATATCCGTGGAAGAAGAACTAGAGCTACTAGAATTCCCACCTATGAAACTCCCGAACCTTTCCGGTTATGCAATCAGGTGTTGGGGATACAGGGGAAGCATAATATCTCACCCAAACTAGCAAATCCTACATCCAGCTGTATCCATCCTTCAACACATAACCAAGAAAAACTTCGGAAACCATCTACCTCAACCTTCGAAAAGCATCCGTTATACAAGTTATGGCGATACTCCCGAACTCCCGCCCCAGTACTGGGTGGCTTCGAGGTTATCTCACCAACGAACTGCATAAAAGAGATTTTCGATGTCGGCGAACATATCTCAAGTATTCCAGAATTGCAACGATAAAATTATGATGACAACACCTCAGAGCTCAACTCCCCGGGACACTTCCACTAAACCCCTGACAGGAGGCACCAAGACAGTATTCTCATCATAAGCCATCGGAACAAATCCAAGATACTCGCGTGATCCTAAATTTTTTTTTAGTGAAATTTGAGAAGAGAAGAGTCAAAACTCTACGTCAGGATGCCTTACCAGAACGATGAGGAGACTGGGAAGTAAAAGAATTCCTAAGCTCTCCGATATATAATTCCTAAATGACTCAAAACATTTTTTCTAGACACAACTCGGCTGCTAAAAACGATCAAGTAATGGGGCTCCTAAGGTCGGGGAAGGCTCTGATTACCAACTTGTAACGCCCTCGATGCGGCTATAGCTCCCACGTGTCGAAGCACGACTTAGAGGCATAACCGCATTGAAAGCAATGTCGCAAGTTAGGCAATCATTACAACATCCCATGTATAATATAATAAAAGGGGGAGATACAAAGTTGGCTTACACTCGCCACGTCACATCAGAGTACATAAATAACATCCATCATACAAACACTCATGGCCCGACTACGGCGCCAAAATAGAAGAAAACCCAACATGCGACAAGGCCCTGAATCGAACCCCAACTAGGCACCACTACTGATCATCGGGAAAGGAAACATAATAACGCTGAGAGTCCTCGTCGAACTCCCACTTGAGCTCGTACTCGTCACCTGGAGCGAAATCACCTGGACCTCATCTGGAATTATAGTATCTGTGAGCCACAGGGACTCAGCAATCTCGCACCCTCGCGATCAAGACTATTTGAGCTTATAGGAATGGATAAGGCAAATATATGTGGAGCTGCAGCAAGCGACTAGCATATATGGTGGCTATCTTATACGCAAAAGAGAGTGAGAAGAGGAGGCAAAGCGCGAGCGAGAAAACTAGAGAGCAACCTGCGCAAACATAACTCCAACACCGTGTCCACTTCCCGGACTCCGCCGAGAAGAGGCCATCACGGTAACACACTCAGTTGATTCATTTTAATTAATTAAGGTTCAAGTTATCTACAACCGGACATTAACAAATTCCCATCTGCCCATAACCGCGGGCACGGCTTTCGAAAGTTCAATCCCTGCAGGGGGGTCCCAACTTAGCCCATGACAAGCTCTCACGATCAACGAAGGAATAGACCTCCACCCGAGACACTCCGATCAGACTCGGTATCCCGGTACAACAAGACATTCCGACCAGGTTAAAACAAGACCAGCAACACCGCCCGAATGTGCCGAAAAATCCCGATAGGAGCTGCACATATCTCTTTCTCAGGGCACACTCAGATGAGCCAGACGTCGGGTAAGCCAGCCCAGAGTTGCCCCTGGTAGCCTCGGACATCGCTCAGTGGGACCAACACTCAGAGGAGCACTGGCCCGGGGGGGGGGGTTAAAATAAGATGACCCTTGAGTCTGCAGAACCCAAGGGAAAGAAAAGGCTAGGTGACAAATGGTAAAACCAAGGTTGGGCATTGCTGGAAAAGCTTTAATCAAGGCGAAGTATCAAGGGGTTCCCATTATAACCCAACCGCGTAAGGAACACAAAAATCCGGGAACATAACACCGATATGACGGAAACTAGGGCGGCAAGAGTGGAACAAAACACTAGGCGAGAGACTGAGCCTTCCACCCTTTACCAAGTATATAGATGCATTAAGATAACATAGCAATATAATGATATCCCCAACAAGTAAATAAAAGATGTTCCAACAAGGAATGGCCTCCAATCTTCACCTGCAACTAGCAACGCTATAAGAGGGGCTGAGCAAAGCGGTAACATAGCCAATCAACGGTTTGCTAGGACAAGGTGGGTTAGAGGTTTGACATGGCAATTGGGAGGCTGACAAGCAAAAGGTAGGCATCTTAGCATTGGCATAGCAAGAGCGAGCAAACTAGCATAGCAAAGATAGTAGTGATTTCGAGGGTATGATCATCTTGCCTGCACAGTTGCCAGAGTTGACTGGATCCTCGCAAGCAAACTCAACGGGCTCCTCGGTAGCGAACTCGTCTCCCGGATCTACCCAAACAATACAAACAAGCAACAAGGATACAATCAACCACGTGCAAGACCAAGCAATATGATGCAATGATGAAATGCTATGCGGGACGCGATGCGGGATGCAAAATGCAAGATATGACAGGAAATGCATGAACCTGGCCTCAACTTGGAATTCCAAGGGTGCCACTGGAAATATGAGATGAAATCGCTTGAAAACGATATAAAGATCATTGGAATCAGAGTTACGGTTTGGAAATGGCAAGCGTTTTAAGATATGACACCGGTCTGCGATTTACAGCAAGTAGGCATCTAAATGCAATGCAACGAACATGCTACAGCCACCAAACATCACAACAAAATACATGGCAGGGATGCACACAAGATGCTTAACAAAAGACTAGCACTGAGCCACAGCCAATTCATCCATTATGAGGTTCAAACAAGCATGGCAAAAATGCAAATGCAAAACAGATTCCAGACTTTTAGTGAAATTAACACTAGTCTAAAATTTCAGATCACGAAGCCCTCTTCGGAGCAGCAAAACAACAGGATACATGACCTGATTAAGACAAGTAAGAACATGGAATGGAGCTACTCAACAAGCTTAACAAAAGTCCCAAAGTGACCTGGGGCCAAAATGGATCACAAAGTATATTAACGGGCACACGAACATAGCTAAAACACAATCAGTTTTCAGACAGTGAAAACTGAGACATGCTGAAATATAACTCACGAAGGCATGTCAACGAGCTCGATGCACTCACCACGGTGTAAGTCATGGAAAGACAAGCATACATCCATAAAGAAGGCACAAAATTCTATCTAGACATGGCAAGAACAATGGCATAGCATGCACGGATCAACCACAATAACACCGGCAAAAACGCAAATGAGTTGACGATCTGCGCAGATTCACCGCGAAGCAAAAGTAGAGCTCGTTTGACTCAAGCTATGGTGCTCCATAATTTCAAACAAAGACATGGATGGATAGAGCATAACATGAATAACAAAACTCCTTTACTGATCATCCTCAAAAGAGGCACGGATCACTAGGAAACAGCTGAACATATGGCATCATGAACTAAAATATCCCAGACTTGGTGAAAACAACTAAGTCCCTGAAAACAGATTTACCGGGTGCCTCACTTTGCAAGCTTGCACTAGTCACCACACACATCCTAAAAATGCATGTGTTGCACCTCTGGAAACAAGACAAAATGCTTAACAAAACATATGAAGGACTCACAGGCATAGCATGCACACAATAATCATGGCAAAAATGACAAAAGTCTAAGATGAACTAGCAGATCTGACAATTAACTCACGAAGCCTCCTTCTACCAGTATTTTGGGCATCAAGGTGAACTCAAATGAAAATGATGCAATGGAATGAAATGATGTACTCGTCGACACGAACATTTTGATATATTATATGTCCAAAACGGAGCTACGGATGCAAAGTTACGGGGCATCGAACAGGAGCATATGAAGTAAAAATTCTGGGGACTTGGACGAAATTTCAACCTCTCTCTCAGATCTAGGGCTCGCACGGATATCGAGGCGCGGCCTGTGACACTCCAAAATTTTTATTTGGTTTTTAGCAAAAACTTTGTGGTTTTTGAAAAGAGGCCATTTAAAATTTTCCACACAACCTTCCTCTTAAAAACTTCATTGGCAAGGATTTTTTTTATATATCTTCTTCAAAATTATGGTGTTTGATCATTTAAAACTCTTTCTCTGATGGTTTCCTTCTCAAAACGTATTTTTGGAAATTATTCCTTTTCTTATAAGAAGGAACTCTATGAATTTTTAGGTTTTTCTTATGTTGAAAACTCCCATGGTTTTACCATGTCTCCTATAGTAAAGCTTCTCAAAATCCCTCCCTCCACCTTTGAACAATCTAACTTCTCTATCTCAACAAGTCCAAACAAGTTTTGGATTTTATTTCAATTATTTTATCTCCCAAATCATTTCTGCCAATTATTTTGAGCCTAAGTGATTTTCAAAGCAAGTACCTCATTTCCATTGAATTTTCACCTCAAACCAACTCCCCTGGATTGTCTTTAGTACCCACAACTTAGAACCATCTTGATCCACTCTTCTTCTTTTCAAAAATTTCAAATTTTACTCTCTGCAAGTTTGGACCAGATTTGACAAATTTGATGAAATTCATATCCGCACTTCTCCAAAAATTCCACAAAAATTCAGGCAGCCTCCTGTTGCAATGAGAGGCCACCCCACCAAGTTTCAGCTCAAGGAAAAATCCCTAGATGCCTAGATCATTCTGTCGAACACCTTGCATACATTGTTCTGTTCATCTTCAGTTAAAATTCAGAATTTCAGTGTCGTTTTTCCTTCGTCAGACTCGATCACACGGCCACAGTGCGCCCTGGCGCGTTGCACGCGGCCCCTTCTCCCTGGCCAGCACCCCACACGCATGCTTGGCGTCTTCCTGGCGTCGGTGGCGCCCTGAGCCGCCCACGCCGGCGTGTCTTGCGGCGGCCGAACCTCCCGTAGCGGCCAACAGTGGCAGCACCAGCATTGCAACGCCGTTCCGCGCCGCCCTTTGCTCCCTAGCCCTACACGTGGCTCACGCATGCCAGCGCAGCCCCGCTGCACCGTCGCCGTGGCCCAACAAGCGCTGGGCGCGCTCTCTGCCGCCGACGGACCCGTGCCGTCCTGTTCCGAAAAAACCTGCCCTAAGCTTCTAATCCTAGTCCGTTGAGCGTCAGAGTGGAGCCAGTGGACATCCACGCTGATGGCCAACCCCCTAAACTTCCCGACCAACCACTGCACCGCCGTAATCCATCGCCGGGGAACTCCGTTCACGGCCACCACCTCGGATCGCCTATAAAAGGGGACCCCGAGCTCACCCTCGAGCACGCACCACCCCTGCACCTCACCAATGCTCCGCCAGCCCACTAGGAGGACCTCGAGGAGGTCTCCTCCCCCGACTCCGGCCGCCCCGATCCGCCTCGGCCACCAGCTCGATTCGCTCCGGTGAGGCCGTCCCCGGCGCCTAAATCTCGTCTATAGCCCCCTCTAGCACCCAGTAAGCTAACCCCCTCCTCAATTTGGCCTTCGTAGCTCTCTCCGACGAGGCCCTCGACCACCCGAACCGCCGTCCGTTGGAGCAAGGCTCGCCGTCGACGTGGTACCCGCCGGCGACCACCACCACCACCAACCGACGCGGAATGGCGCCCTGAACACGGAGGTACCCTCCGATCCCCCTGCCTCGCCGTGGATCGCCGCCGGCAACCACCGCGGCTCTCGGGGACCGGCGAAATCTGCAGCCCCATTTGAATATTTAAACCTGACGGGCGGGACCCGCCGTCAGCCTCTCTGTCCTTTCTAAGCGAGGCGTTTTCTGAAAACGCCTTCTGCCAGATGCGCTTTCCCTCTGGGCTGGCGTAGTCGCTACCGAAGCGTTTTCTGTTTTTATAAGCTAGCCCCTGGGAACTTTCTATTTCATTACAGATGGGCCCTTGGGTTAAAACCCTTATAACTTTTTAATAGAAAGGAATTTTTGAGTGATTCTTTTTCTGTCCTCTTCAGATTTTTGTCTATTTTTTTATCATATTTATTTGAAAAATATTTGGTATAATTTTTGTGCACCTCACGGTATTCACGATAGCGCGTATATTTTCTTTATACCGTAGATACCGAAGGAGGTGAAGGGACCGCAAACTTCACCGAGCTAAGCTCCGACTACCCTGAACCAGGCAAGCATGTTTGAACTTTTGATATGATGTTTGTTTTGGCATGTTTGCATTAAGTAGTTTCATGGCATGTTGATAAGTATACCGATAAAATGTCATGTTACATGCAACGATGAGGCAAGTGAGTTTCGAAAATCCATAAGTGGATGGATGTGAGTATGCATGGCCATGTGTTGGCATGAGGATGGGTAAGATGGCAGTGTTGTAGCATGCCAGTCTTATGCCAGACTATATGACTTCAGTATCAACCCGTATCATTCCAGTTCCTTCCATTCTTCCTTCCCTGTACTACCACATGTTTTGCGCAAGGAATACGGCTTAGTAAGTTGTAAACCGCTTACCTGGTACACACCAAAAAGGAGAGGTCGTGATGATGGTTCCATGGCCCTGGATTAAAGCCAGTCATCCGGTCAGGGGGCATGGGTGTTTCCGGTTGGGACCGAGAGGGGGGCACCCCTTAGAGCGCGCGTATATAAATTTGATCCCATGCTATTCGAGATTGTGATCTCCCCGTCTCAAAAGTTTTTTCTTGGACGATGTCTAGGGTGATTCCTAGCATCGAGAGGTAGGATGGGTGTGTACTGGTTAGCTGTGTTTTCTTCCGAAATACCGTAAACGGAACTAGTCCTTCGTGACTACGGAAATCCGTTGGCTGTGGGAAATTTTTGTACAAACTCTACAGAGTCATATATTCCCCGAATCATCTATTCCATGTCCAAATTCGATATTGTCTTATCCTGACCAAATGTCAGTTTTGATGACAGAGACTCCGGTGAATCGCATGAGTGCTAAGTCCGATTAAATGATTATTCTTGTGGATGGACTAACCTGTTTATTTTCATGAATTGAATGTTTATTATGATTATTATTTACTTGTGAATAAAATCCCTTTCTGCGATGTCGCTCAGACGTCCGACTGTGGCATTGTTATATTTTACTTTCAATAAAAGCCCTTTCTGTGATGTCGCTCAGACGTCCGACTGTGGCATTTCTTTTAAAGCCCTTTATGTGGCGTCGCTCAGATGCCCGACTATGGCATTTCTTTTAAAGCCCTTTATGTGGCGTTGCTCAGACGCCCGACTGTGGCATTCCTTTTAAAGCCCTTTATGTGGCGTCGCTCAGACGCCCGACTGTGGCATTTCTTTTAAAGCCCTTTATGTGGTGTCGCCTAGACGCCTGACTGCGGCGTGATTTATTTATTTATCTTCCTATCGAGGTGTCGCTTCCGACCCCGATTGGGTTTACAGTTATTTTGTTGGGTTTTCGAGCGGACTACCGCCGACTCCCTTTTTACCTGTCTTGTTTTTACAAATTAATGTGCCACTGTTAAAAGTTAAACATGACGCATCCATGCATGCATTTGTTATATCTTACGTCCGAACTGTCTTGCGAGTACTTTCAAAGTAGTCACCTGGCTTGTTGATTTGGTCAGATGCTGACGAAGGCGATCTCATGGATGAAGATTTTGATAGCGAGTCCGATGCCTAGAGGAATCCCAGTCAGTCTCGTACGACCCTGGAATTGGTCACTGTATCATATCCGCTTCCGCTACCAAATAAATTCATCGAGCCTCACCTTGACGCTCGATGAGATGCCAGTTTTAGAGTGTTGTATCTCTCTCCCCGCTGTGTTTTTCCACCACCGCCCTATCCTCGAGTCAGTAGTATGCCTCCACACCACTGTGTCATGTCCGCCATTATGTATTATTATTGGCGTGCTTGTAATAATTTGGTTGAGCAACCGTAGTTCGACCCTGTAATATATTTTATGCTACTGGCTTATTGTATCAAGAATTTGTCTACCGGTAAGGAGAATTTTTCTCATACTGGACTCAAAAGATTGGTTTCTCAATAAATATTTTTATTGGAAAACCGGTCGTGACAAGCTTGGTATCACCCATAGGTCCCAGGCTGACTGTAGGAAGCCACTAGGAGCGATCACTAATTGGTTATTAGCATGATTGAGCCTTTTCATATTTTCTTGATTGTAGTCATTTTCTGTCAGTCAGCATAAATTTATGATCTGACCATGCAGAATTTTTGCCTACTTTTGTAGATGGCCGACAATAGCTGCGAGTCTCAGACCTTCGCCAACGTGCCCGATGGGTTCGTCAAGCTTCTTTCCTTCATCGTTCAGGTTGCGATGGGGCCATCTGTGCGCCCAGTCTTCACACTCTGCCAGCACCGAGTCAACGACAGTCTGACCATGCACCAGGCCGCGGTGCAGTTCAAGGGAGGGCGTGGTGAGTTACGCCGCTTCCGGTTCTTGTGAAGAGCCATGCCTACGGAGAGGCATGCTATGCAGATGGCAGCCCGCGAGGCGATAGCTCGTCTCAGGGATGTCCTCCCCGTGATGAAGACTCGTCGTTACCGTTATCTTCCATGCCATGTGCCTTACACCTGTCACTACGCATTCTCCTGCCCCAGAGGAGAACGAGACAAGGCTTTTGAGATGCTCATTGAGTATCTCCGGGCCCTGGAGGCAGCCTTCGACAACCTGGTGGACGACTTCGTGGCTGCCCGCATGGACTCAGTTCATGGCTGTGCTGCCAACAGGAGGGAGCTCCTACCCACCGCACCGCCACTGACTTTGGTCTCGTCCTCAGCATCTTATGCACCTACTCGTCGCCTGCCTTCTACCGAAGAGTTCAACCAAGTTATTGCGCCCACTCCAGCGCGCACTGCACCACCCTGCGCGCCCACTCCTGTTCGTGTTGTTCCGCCTCTGGCACCCGCTCCATCTACTCAGCGCAACACTACACGTATGGAGCCTATTAGTGAGGAGGAAGTCGAGTCCCCAGCCTCGCTACGCCTCACCCTCGGCAGGGCAAAGGAGATCGTCAACATCTCCGCCTGAGTACGCTTAGCCGCCATGCAATGTACCGCTTTGTATGATATGTTTATATGTACATAGGTTGTGAGAAGTAGCATGTTTGCGCATCATGTAGGATCTGGAGGAGTGCACTAGCCTAAATAACATGTCAGGATTATGTACGCATATCCTGAGTGATGTATTGTATAATTACCGCTCGCGTGTAAGATATGTAATGAGCAGTCCTTCTCCGTGCGCAAGTCGATTTGTTTTTCTTAAGTAAGCTTGGTTATTTAATTTTATTTGCCAGCTTTATGCATTTATGGAATTGTTTTTGCGACTCTTTTCGCTTTTCTTATGGGTTTTGCAAAATATATCCCCAGAGTGAAAAATGTCTCGTCCTTGAACTCGCTCCATGCCAACTCCACCAAAGGAAAATTATGATACACAACCCAGCAACAAGTTCACACAAGGACAGTCAAGCCAACAGGGCAATGAATCGGCACTTTCAAAAATGTGCCGCCTTTATGAGCAGAGTCAGCAACAACATCGGGAAATGATGAACCAAGTCATCAACATGGGAAATCACCATGGACAGTATCAACAACATTCCAAGTTATCTGAGCTACAGAAGACACGTCCCCAAACATTTTCTCATACTGACAAGCCTCTTGAAGCTGAGGATTGGCTTCGAGATATGGAGAGAAAATTAATTATTGCAAAATGTTCAGATCTCGAGAAAGTACTATATGCTCCGCACTATCTCACAGGAGCAGCTGCATCATGGTGGGAGAATTTTCTGCACATGCACCCCAACGAAAATGATATAACCTGGGATGATTTCAAGGAAGGTTTCCGTGGTGCACACATTCCCAAGAGTATTATGAAAATCAAGAAGAGAGAGTTCGATGACCTCAAACAAAGGAACATGACAGTGTCAGAATACAACGGTCAATTTACTCTATTGTCCCGCTACGCCAATGAAGAACGTATGACTGAAAGCAAGAAGATGGAGAAATTCCTTGATGGTCTAGCGCCCGCGCTTAAATGCCAACTGGTCGTTCACACTTTTCCAGATTTTAAGACACTAGTGGACAAAGCTATTACTCTGGAAAATGAGAGACGTAGCTTGGAGGATTTACGCAAGCGAAAAAGAGACCAGACTACTCTTGCACGCAACCACCGAAGTAGGACAGATTTTCAGAAAGGTGGGACACACAAACCTACGACAAACATCTCACGCCCAACCAAGAATTTCCATGCAAGGGACAAAGAGTTCACATATCGCCCAGGCGTTACTTGCTACGCTTGTGGAGAAGAAGGGCACTACGCCAAACAGTGCCCCAAGCCAAGGAACTCGACCCCGAAGCCAAACAATGGTGGAAATAATTCAGCGCCCAAGCGCAACAATTTCAACCCCAACAACAACCACAGGAAGGGTCATCTAAACCACGTGACCAAAGAAGAAGCACAAAACGCTCCGGATATCATACTCGGTACGTTTCCTGTCAACACAATACCTGCAACGGTTTTGTTTGATTCTGGAGCTTCTCACTCATTCATTTCGAAAAGTTTTGCTTTGCAAAATAATTTTTCGATGTTTCCCTTGGAAAAATCCATGATCATCAAGTCCCCTGGGATTCAGCAAGTTACTCAGAGTTACTGTCAGAATGTGGTTATTGAGTTCGAAAGATTGAAATTTTACGCCAATCTTATTGTGTTGGAAAATAAAGGACTGGATGTCATCCTAGGGATGGACTGGTTAACCACCAACAAAGGTTTTATTGACTGTTTCAACCGGACCGTAATTCTCACGCACCACCACGGGAAGACAATAAAAGTATCAGCCAAGGAAAGAAAAATACCCCGGCAGCCGAGATTGAATAAGGTGGACGTTTCTGAGTTAAGCAAGGTTCCAGTGGTATGTGAATTTCCAGATGTATTTCCCGAAGAACTACCAGGCATGCCACCAGACCGAGAAATAGAATTCAGCATTGAGCTAGCACCAGGAACCATCTCCCATATACAAGAAACCATACAGAATGGCACCATCCAAATTGATTGAGTTGAAGAAACAAATAAAGGAATTACTGGACAAGGGATACATTCGAGCCAGCTCCTCACCTTGGGGATCACCAATTTTATTTGCCAAAAAGAAGGATGGAACACTAAGATTGTGCATAGACTACCGAGCACTTAACATGGGCACAGTCAAGAACAAATACCCGATGCCACGAATAAATGATTTATTTGATCAGCTTGCTCAGGCCAAGGTATTCTCAAAGATTGACTTAAGGTCAGGATACCATCAATTAAAAGTGCGAACAGAAGATATCCCCAAAACAGCCTTCACCTCCAGATATGGACTATATGAGTTCACAGTTATGCCTTTTGGATTAACAAACGCCCCCGCATATTTTGTTCACCTCATGAACAAAGTATTTATGAAGTTTATGGACAAGTTCGTTGTGGTATTTATCGATGATATTCTGATATACTCCAAAACACCAGAAGAGCACGCGGAACATCTCAGGATTGTGCAAGGAGAACTCATGAAACATCAATTGTATGCCAAGTTCAGCAAGTGCGAATTTTGGCTAAGACAAGTAGGCTTTCTAGGTCATGTGCTGACCCAAGACGGTATCGCAGTGGACCCGGAGAAAGTCAGGGCCATACTTGACTGGAAGGCACCAGCCAGCGTAACGGACGTACGAAGTTTCTTGGGAATGGCAGGATATTACCGCAGATTTATTGAAGGACTCTCCACCATAGCCAAGCCAATGACGCAGTTGCTCAAGAAGGACAAGAAGTTTGAATGGACAGAAGCCTGCGAAAAAAGTTTCCAAGAGTTAAAACGGAAATTAACCACAGCACCGGTATTAATTGTGCCAGACATACACAAAAACTTTGAGGTGTATTGTGACGCATCCCGAAAAGGTCTCGGGTGCGTGTTGATGCAAGAAGGCAAGGTTGTCGCATACGCTTCACGACAACTCCGCAAGCATGAGGAAAATTATCCCACTCATGACATAGGGCAGCAGTCATTCATGCACTTAAGGAATGGAGGCATTTCTTACTTGGGAATCGATGTGAAATATACACGGACCATAAAAGTCTCAAATATATTTTCACACAGCCAGAACTAAACTTACGGCCACGACGCTGGTTGGAATTGGTAAAGGATTATGATGTCGGTATCCACTATCATCCAGGGAAAGCAAATGTAGTGGCCGATGCTCTTAGTCAGAACCCCAGCTCCGACGAAAACAGTCTGCAATGTTTGAGACCTGAATTCCAACAAAAATTTGCCAAACTCAACTTGTTAATGATCGCGGAAGGCACCATATCAAACATGGAAATAAAGCCCGACCTTGTGGAGAGAATTAAAGAAGCTCAGCCTGGTCACCCTAGCATTGAAGGAATTAAAAGAAAGGTGAGTATGGGCAAGGCCTCGGAGTTTGTCATAGGCGATGATGGAATATTACGGTACGGAGACAGACTCTGCTTGCCAAACATAGAGGACCTCAGACAGCAAATCCTAGCTGAAGCACACACCACTCCATATTCAATCCACCCTGGAGGAACCAAAATGTATAAGGATATTCAGGAAAGATTTTGGTGGCACGGTATGAAGAGGAACATAGCCACATTCGTTGCATGTTGCGATTCTTGTCAACGCATAAAAGTTGAGCATCAAAAACCAGCCGGACTACTGCAACCAAACAAAATACCTGAGTGGAAATGGGATGAAATAGGGATGGATTTTATTGTTGGACTACCTCGGTCACGACACGGGAATGATGCCATATGGGTCATCACCGATAGATTAACCAAGGTGGCACATTTCATTCCAGTAAAGACAACCTACAACACTCAGAAGCTTGCCAGGATTTATCTCTCCCGTATAGTTTGTCTGCATGGAGTCCCGAAGACTATAATATCCGACAGAGGCACTCAATTTGTCTCGAGATTCTGGGATCATTTACAACAGGCTCTGGGAACTCAATTGGCCTTCAGTACAGCCTACCATCCCCAGACTGATGGACAGACTGAACGCGTAAACCAAATTTTAGAAGACATACTGAGAGCATGTGTCCTCACCTATGGAACCAGTTGGGAAGAAAGTCTGCCATATGCCGAGTTCGCATACAACAACAGCTACCAGGCCAGCCTGCAAATGGCACCTTTTGAAGCCCTATACGGACGAAGGTGTCGTACCCCGCTAAATTGGTCAGAGACCGGAGACAGCCGTATCTTTGGCCCAGACATGCTCAAAGAATCCGAGGAAAAAGTCAAGCTAATCAGGGACCGACTCAAGACAGCTCAAAGCCGACAGAAGAGTTATTACGATCAGAAACATCGTGGGGTCAATTTTGAACCCGGTGAATTTGTGTACCTACGAGTATCACCTATGAGGGGACTGCAACGGTTTAAGATTAAAGGGAAGTTTGCACCAAGATTCATTGGACCATTCTGCATAGTGGCACGAAGAGGCACTGTAGCCTACCAGCTAGACTTACCCGAAGACTTGTCCGACATTCACGACGTGTTCCACGTCTCTCAATTAAGGAAGTGCGTAAGCAAACCAGAGAAGCAAGTATCCCATGAGAACATTGACGTGCAGCCAGACCTCACTTATCGGGAACGTCCAGTAAAAATATTAGAGGAGTCTGAAAGGAGAACCCGACAGAAAACCATCAAGTTTTTCAGAGTTCAGTGGAGCAATCACACCGAAAGTGAAGCAACTTGGGAAAGAGAGGATTTTCTTCGGACAGAACATCCATACTTATTTAAGGATCAGCTGAAATCTCGGGGACGAGATTTTTCCTAAGGGGGTAGGTGTTGTGACACTCCAAAATTTTATTTGGTTTTTAGCAAAAACTTTGTGGTTTTTGAAAAGAGGCCATTTAAAATTTTCCAGAAAACCTTCCTCTTAAAAACTTCATTGGCAAGGATTTTTTTAATATATCTTCTTCAAAATTATGGTGTTTGATCATTTAAAACTCTTTCTCTGATGGTTTCCTTCTCAAAATGTATTTTTGGAAATTATTCCTTTTCTTATAAGAAGGAACTCTATGAATTTTTACGTTTTTCTTATCTTGAAAACTCCCATGGTTTTACCATGTCTCCTATAGTAAAGCTTCTCAAAATCCTTCCCTCCACCTTTGAACAATCTAACTTCTCTATCTCAACAAGTCCAAACAAGTTTTGGATTTTATTTCAATTATTTTATCTCCCAAATCATTTCTGCCAATTATTTTGAGCCTAAGTGATTTTTAAAGCAAGTACCTCATTTCCATTGAATTTTCACCTCAAACCAACCCCCCTGGATTGTCTTTAGTACCCACAACTTAGAACCATCTTGATCCACTCTTCTTCTTTTCAAAAATTTCAAATTTTACTCTCTGCAAGTTTGGACCAGATTTGACAAATTTGATGAAATTTCATATCCATACTTCTCCAAAAATTCCACAAAAATTCAGGCAGCCTCCTGGTGCAATGAGAGGCCACCCCACCAAGTTTCAGCTCAAGGAAAAATCCCTAGATGCCTAGATCATTCTGTCGAACACCTTGCATACATTGTTCTGTTCATCTTCAGTTAAAATTCAGAATTTCAGTGTCGTTTTTCCTTCGTCAGACTCGATCACGCGGCCACAGTGCGCCCTGGCGCGTTGCACGCGGCCCCTTCTCCCTGGCCAGCACCCCGCACGCGTGCTTGGCGTCTTCTTGGCGTCGGTGGCGCCCTGAGCCGCCCGCGCCGCCGTGTCTTGCAGCGGCCGAACCTCCCGTAGCGGCCAACAGTGGCAGCACTAGCATTGCAACGCCGTTCCGTGCCGCCCTTTGCTCCCTAGCCCTACGCGTGGCTCACGCATGCCAGCGCAGCCCCGCTGCACCGTCGCCGTGGCCCAACAAGCGCTGGGCGCGCTCTCTGCCGCCGACGGACCCGCGCCGTCCCGTTCCGACAAAACCTGCCCTAAGCTTCTAATCCTAGTCCGTTGAGCGTCAGAGTGGAGCCAGTGGACATCCACGCTGATGGACAACCCCCTAAACTTCCCGACCAACCACTGCACCGCCGTAATCCATCGCCGGGGAACTCCGTTCACGGCCACCGCCTCGGATCGCCTATAAAAGGGGACCCCGAGCTCACCCTCGAGCACGCACCACCCCTGCACCTCACCAACACTCCGCCAGGCCACTAGGAGGACCTCGAGTAGGTCTCCTCCCCCGACTCCGGCCGCCCCGATCCGCCTCGGCCACCAGCTCGATTCGCTCCGGTGAGGCCGTCCCCGGCGCCCAAATCTCGTCTATAGCCCCTCTAGCACCCAGTAAGCTAACCCCCTCCTCAATTTGGCCTTCGCAGCTCTCTCCGACGAGGCCCTCGACCACCCAAACCGCCGTCCGCCGGAGCAAGGCTCGCCATCGAGGTGTACCCGCCGGCGACCACCACCACCACCAACCGACACGAAGGTACCCTCCGATCCCCCTGCCTCGCCGTGGATCGCCGCCGGCGACCACCGCGGCTCTCGGGCACCGGCGAAATCTGATGCCCCATTTGAATATTTAAACCTGATGGGCGGGACCCGCCGTCAGCCTCTCTGTCCTTTCTAAGCGAGGCGTTTTCTGAAAACGCCTTCTGCCAGATGCGCTTTCCCTCTGGGCTGGCGTAGTCGCTACCGAAGCGTTTTCTGCTTTTATAAGCTAGCCCCTGGGAACTTTCTGTTTCATTACAGATGGGTCCTTGGGTTAAAACCCTTATAACTTTTTAACAGAAAGGAATTTTTGAGTGATTCTTTTTCTATCCTCTTCATATTTTTGTCTAGTTTTTTATCATATTTATTTGAAAAATATTTGGTACAATTTTTGTGCACCTCACGGTATTCACGATAGCGCGTATATTTTCTTTATACCGTAGATACCGAAGGAGGTGACGGGACCGCAAACTTCACCGAGCTAAGCTCCGACTACCCTGAACCAGGCAAGCATGTTTGAACTTTTGATATGATGTTTGTTTTGGCATGTTTGCATTAAGTAGTTTCATGGCATGTTGATAAGTATACCGATAAAATGTCATGTTACATGCAACGATGAGGCAAGTGAGTTTCGAAAATCCATAAGTGGATGGATGTGAGTATGCATGGCCATGTGTTGGCATGAGGATGGGTAAGATGGCAGTGTTGTAGCATGCCAGTCTTATGCCAGACTATATGACTTCAGTATCAACCCGTATCATTCCAGTTCCATCCATTCTTCCTTCCCTGTACTACTACATGTTTTCCGCAAGGAATACGGCTTAGTAAGTTGTAAACCGCTTACCTGGTACACACCAAAAAGGAGAGGCCGTGATGATGGTTCCATGGTCCTGGATTAAAGCCAGTCATCCGGTCAGGGGGCATGGGTGTTTCCGGTTGGGACCGAGAGGGGGGCACCCCTTAGAGCGCGCATATATAAATTTGATCCCATGCTATTCGAGATTGTGATCTCCCCGTCTCAAAAGTTTTTTCTTGGATGATGTCTAGGGTGATTCCTAGCATCGAGAGGTAGGATGGGTGTGTACTGGTTAGCTGTGTTTTCTTCCGAAATACCGTAAACGGAACTAGTCCTTCGTGACTACGGAAATCTATTGGCTGTGGGAAATTTTTGTACAAACTCTGCAGAGTCATAGACTCCCTGAATCATCTATTCCATGTCCAAATTCGATATTGTCTTATCCTGACCAAATGTCAGTTTTGATGACAGAGACTCCAGTGAATCGCATGAGTGCTAAGTCCGATTAAATGATTATTCTTGTGGATGGACTAACCCGTTTATTTTCATGAATTGAATGTTTATTATAATTATTATTTACTTGTGAATAAAAGCCCTTTCTGCGATGTTGCTCAGACGTCCGACTGTGGCATTGTTATATTTTACTTTCAATAAAAGCCCTTTCTGTGATGTCGCTCAGACGTCCGACTGTGGCATTTCTTTTAAAGCCCTTTATGTGGCGTCGCTCAGACGCCCGACTGTGGCATTTCTTTTAAAGCCCTTTATATGGTGTCGCCTAGACGCCCGACTGCGGCGTGATTTATTTATTTATCTTCCTATCGAGGTGTCGCTTACGACCCCGATTGGGTTTACAGTTATTTTGTTGGGTTTTCGAGCAGACTACCGCCGACTCCCTTTTTACCTGTCTTCTTTTTACATTTTAATGTGCCACTGTTAAAAGTTAAACATGACGCATCCATGCATGCATTTGTTATATCTTACGTCCGAACTGTCTTGCGAGTACTTTCAAAGCACTCACCTAGCTTGTTGATTTGGCCAGATGCTGACGAAGGCGATCTCATGGATGAAGATTTTGATAGCGAGTCCGACGCCTAGAGGATTTCCAGTCAGTCTCGTACGACCCTGGAATTGGTCACTGTATCATATCCGCTTCCGCTACCAAATAAATTCATCGAGCCTCACCTTGACGCTCGATGAGATGCCAGTTTTAGAGTTTTGTATCTCTCTCCCCGCTGTGTTTTTCCACCACCGCCCTATCCTCGAGTCAGTAGTATGCCTCCACACCACTGTGTCATGTCCGCCATTATGTATTATTATTGGCGTGCTTGTAATAATTTGCTTGAGCAACCGTAGTTCGACCCTGTAATAAATTTTATGCTACTGGCTTATTGTATCAAGAATTTGTCTACCGGTAAGGAGAATTTTTCTCATACTGGACTCAAAAGATTGGTTTCTCAATAAATATTTTTATTGGAAAACCGGTCGTGACACGGCCGGGCACTGTAGCTGTTCGTCGGGAAGAAGAAACGCAGCAAGCCGGCGGGAGGAGGTGGTGGCCGGCGGCCGGATCTAGCCGGGCCAGGGTCGCCGGACGGCGAGGCGGCCGCGGCGGCAGGCGGCTGCGCGGGGCGGCGTCGGGCGCCGGGCAAGGAGGAGTGGCGGCTGCCGGAGTTGAAGACGGCCGCGGTGGCGCGGGACGCCGGACTCGGGGAAGAAGACGGGCGCGGGCGGCGGCTGGAACTGGCCCGGTCGGGCGGCGGACGGGCCGGCGCTGGGCCTGCGGGCCCGCGTCGGTGGGAGGCGGCGACGATGTGGACCGGGCGGCGGGGCGAATCAAGACGCGACACGTGGCGGCGGCGGGCTATCCGGACATGTCTGCCTCGCACGGTTTCGTCCAGCGGCGGCGGGAGAGATGGATCTAGGGTTAGGGGTGGTAGAGACCCGGGATTTTCGAGGGGGGGTGTATATATAGGCATAAGTGGAGCTAGGAGAGTCCAAATGAGGTGCGGTTTTCGGCCACGCGATCGTGATCGAACGCTCTAGGACATGGAGCAGAGTTTGGTGGGTTTTGGGCCAAATTTGAGGGGTGTTGGGCTGCAACACACACGAGGCCTTTTCGGTCCCTCGGTTAACCGTTGGAGTATCAAACGAAGTCCAAATGATACGAAACTTGACAGGCGGTCTACCGGTAGTAAACCAAGGCCGCATGATAAGTCTCGGTCCAATCCGGAAATGTTTAATCCCCACACACGAAAGAAAGCTAGAAATGGCCACCGGAGGAGAACGAAGCACCGGAATGCAAAACGGACAACGGGGAAAATGCTCGGATGCATGAGACGAACACGTATGCAAATGCAATGCACATGATGACATGATACGAGATGCATGAAAACGAAAAACAACACATGGAGACAAAGACCCGAACCCGAGAAATAAATATAACTTAACGCCGGAAACGGCAAGAGTTGGAGTACAAATAGGGAAAGTTACATCTGGGGCGTTACACATATCATACAAGACGCTCCAAGCAAAACACATAGTATGTGACGAATAAAAATATAGCTTCGAGTAAAATACCGATGGTTGTTGGAAGAAAGAGCGGTTGCCACTCGGGGGTGTCCCCAAGCTTAGTTGCTTGCTCTCTTTTGGATAATAGCGTGGGATGTCGGGTCATCCCCAAGCTTAGGCTCTTCTTACTCCTTATTCCTTCATCCATCGTAAGATAACCCAAAACTTGAAAACTGCAATCACACAAAACTCAACAAAAGCTTTCGTGAGATCCGTTAGTATAAGAAAACAAATCACTACTATAAGTACTATAGTAAACCAATTCATATTTTGTTCTTGCATTATATCTACTGTATTTCAACTTCTCTATGGCAAAAACTCATCAAAGAAAACCATAGAGCCATCAAAATAAGCACACAACGCAAAGAGAACAGAATCTGTCAAAAATAGAACAGTGTGTAGCAATCTGGATGTTTCAAATACTTCTGTAACTCCAAAAACTATGAAACATTAGGAAAACCTGAGGTATTTGTATATTGAGCTACCGCAAAAGTAATGGTTGTTTTATCTCTCTCTAGTTAAAAATCAAAATTATTTTCGCGAGTGCAAAAGTTTTTGCTTTTTTCAGCAAGATCAAACAACTATCACCCAAGAAGAACCTAAAGGCTTTACTTGGCACAAAGACTAATTAAAACACAAAAAACACAATCATAACAGTATCATAATTGTGCAAACAATCAAAAAAGGAAGAAAAAAGAAAAAAATAGATTTTATTCATTGGGTTGCCTCCCAACAAGCGCTATAGTTTTACGCCCTTAGCTAGGCATAAATCAAGGATCTAAGTTTTTTCATCTTTGTTTCGAGATCCATAAGATGCCCTCATGATCCATTCATATGGTGGCCTAATTCTTGTTCTAGGGAAGTGTTCCATATCCTTCCTCAAAGGAAATTGAAACTTAATATTGTCTTCTTTCATATCAATCACGGCACCAATAGTGCGTAAAAACAGTCTACCAATAATAATTGGACAAGACAGATTGCAATCAATATCAAGAACAATAAAATCTATGGGCACATAATTCCAATTTGCGAAAATAAGAACATCATTAATTCTTCCCATAGGTTTTTTAATAGTAGAATCTGCCAAGTGCAAATTGAAAGAACATTCTTCAATATCGATAAGACCAAGCACATCACATAAAGATGTCGGAATTGTAGAAACACTAGCACCCAAGTCACACAAAGCAAAACACTCATAATTTTTAATATTGAATTTGTAGGTTCCCATTCATCATGCAATTTCTTGGAATTGAAACTTATAATTCCAACTTTTCTTCTAAAGCTTTCATCATAGCATCAACAATATGTTTAGTAAAAGCTTTATTTTGTTCACAAGCATGGGGTGAATTTATCATTGATTGCAAGAAATAAATACAATCAATCAAAGAGAAACTATCATAATTAAAGTCTTTGTAACCCAAAAGAGTGGGCATGTCACTAGCTAAAGTTTTGACCTCTTCAAACCCACTTTTGTCAATTTTCTCAACAAGATTTTCATCCTCCAAATTATCGGGACGCCTTCTAACTAAAGTTGACTCTTCTCCAGTCCCTTTTTCATCAATCTTAACTTTACTAAATAAGGAATCAATAGAAGAAACACAAATCATTTTAAGATCTTCATCACTTTTGCGAAAGTAATCACTTTTGCAAAAATTCTCTTTTAGCTTTAAGCATAGCGGTTTATTTTCTCACTTTCATCCATGGAAACATAAAGAGCTTTAATTGATTCTTCTACCTTAGGCACAAAAACTTTCGTCTTGATATTTTCTACATCATGAGAAATTCTATCAACACTTCTAGACAAATCATCAATCTTATTCAACTTTTATTCTATAGTGTTGAAAACTTTTCACGCATTGATAAATTAATATTATTCTCAAGATCAGAGGTGTTCCTATTATTATTATAAGAAGGATTTCCATAGGAATTACCATAATTCTTAGAGCAATTAATAGGAAAAGGCCTAGGATTAAAATTACCTCTATAAGCATTATTGTTGAAATTATTTCGAGAGATAAAATTCACATCTACGACATCACTATTTTTCTCAATCAAAGTAGACAAAGGCATATCATTAAAATCAATAGGAGCACTTTTACTAGCAACCAACTTCATAAGAGCATCAACTTTTTCACTCAAAGAAGAAATTTCTTCAACCGAATTAACTTTTTTACTAGTAGGATTTCTTCAACCGAAATTTCTTCAAGCAATTTGTTGGCTTCACCCAAAGTAATTTCCATAAAATTACTACCCACAGCGGAATCTAAAAGATTACGAGAAACAAAATTCAATCCCGCATGCTCATGTTAAAGTTGCTTGAAATTCATGATCTAGGTTCTAAGGGAAATAATTTTTGCAGGCGGAAAATACATAGTGATAAAAGCATCTTTGCACTTATTCCAAGAATCGATACTATTGCGAGGCAAAGAAGAAAAACAATTTTTTGCAGAATCACACAAAGAAAACGGAAATAATTTCATCTTCACAACATCATTGTCCACATCTTTTTTCTTTTGCATATCGCATAATTCCATGAAGGTATTAATATGGGACACGACATCCTCATTAGGAGTACCAGAAAATTGATCTTTCATAACAAGATTCAGCAAAGGAGTATTAATATCACAAGACTCCGCACTAGTGGCGGGAGGAGCAAGCGGAGTGCCAATAAAATCATTGTTGTTGGTATTTGAGAAATCACACAATTTAGTGTTATCATGAGTCGTGATGACTACATAACAAGATTGCACTCAAAAACAGATCCGGCAAGAAAATGGCGAACCAAAAAGAGGGGCGAATAAAATGGCAAATTTTTGTGAAGTGGGGGAGAGGAAAGCAAGAGGCAAATGGAAAATAATGTAAATTGCGAGGAGATGAGATTTGTGATTAGGAACCTGGTATATGTTGAAGATCCTCCCCGACAACGGCGCCAGAAATTCCTTTTGATGTCGCTTGAAGCTACGTCGGTATTTCCCCAAAGAGGAAGTGATGATGCAACACAGCGGCGGTAGGTATTTCCCTCAGATGTGAAACGAAGGTTATCGAACAAGTAGGAGAACCAAGCAACACAACGTAAACAACACCTACACACAAATAACAACTACTTGCAACCCAACATGTAAAAGGGGTTGTCAATCCCTTACGGGTAGCGGCGCCAGAAATTGGCAAACGAACGTGAATAAAATTGTAGTAGATTGATAGATCGAATGCCAAATAAAATAAATAAGAGTAAAACAAAGCAAGGTATTTTTGTATATTTGATTTAGTAGATCTGAAAATAAAAGGCAAATAAAAAAGATCGCAATGGCAAATAATATGAGAAAGAGACCCAGGGGTCGTAGGTTTCGCTAGTGGCTTCTCTTGAGAAAAATAGCAAACGGTGGGTAAACAAATTGCTGTTGGGAAATTGATAGAACATCAAACAATCATGACGATATCCAGGCAATGATCATTATATAGGCATCACATCCAAGATTAGTAGACCGACTCCTGCCTGCATCTACTACTATTACTCCACACATCGACCGCTATCTAGCATGCATCTAGTGTATTAAGTTCATGGAGAAATGGAGTAATGCAATAAGAATGATGACATCATGTAGACAAGATCTATCTATGTAGAGATGGACCCCATCGTTTTATCCTTAGTCGCAACGATACATACGTGTCAGTTCCCTTTCTGTCACTGGGATCAAGCACCGTAAGATCGAACCCACTACAAAGCAATACTTCCCATTGCAAGACAAATAGATCAAGTTGGCCAAACAAAACCCAAATATCAGAGAAAAATACGAGGCTATAAGAAATCATGCATATAAGAGATCAAAGAAACTCAAAAAACTTTCATGGATATAAAAAGATAGATCTGATCATAAACTCAAAGTTCATCCGATCCCAACAAACACACCGCAAAAAGAGTTACATCATATGGATCTCCAAGAGACCATTGTATTGAGAATCAAACGAGAGAGAGGAAGCCATCTAGCTACTAACTACGGACCCGAAGGTCTACAAATAACTACTTACACATCATCGGAGAGGCATGATGGTAGCTGGAACTACGTTGGTATTTCCCCAGAGAGGGAGGGATGATGTAGCACAGTGATACGTCTCCAACGTATCTATAATTTTTGATTGTTCCATGCTATTATATTATCCATCTTGGATGTTTTATATGCATTTATATGCTATTTTATATGATTTTTGGGACTAACCTATTAACCTAGAGCCCAGTGCAAGTGTCTGCTTTTTCCTTGTTTTTGAGTTCTACAAAAAACGAATACCAAACAGAGTCCAATTGACGTGCCAATTTTTGATGATTTTTTATGGACCAAAAGAAGCTCCCAGAGTAAAATACTTGGGCCAGAAGAGTCCCGAGCCATCCACGAGGGTGGAGGGCGCGCTCCCTGCCTCGTGGATGGCTCGGAGACAGGGCCGACCCTAAGCCATGGCGAGGAGTGCAGCCGCCTAGGGCCCATCATGTCCAGGGGCCCACCATACTCTCTGTGCACATGTATTGATACATTTGAAGGGAAAAAATAAACTAAGGTAGCACTTGCATCCCATTAAGGACGGTGGAGCCAGCCATGAGAATTAATCCTAATTGCTTTGTTTTGTGTGAGACAGCGCTGCCGGTTCGTTCTTCTTCCCGTTCAATCTTCTCCCTCTCCTAATAAATTGCACCAAGTTCCTAGGAGCTGGGCCCCAAGCGACACTCATGAATAGATTTTCAGTTATATCATCTCCTTAATTTATTTTCCAGTGAGTTTTATACTAGTAGTAGATAGAATATTAGATAGGTTCTTCTATAAGTACCCACGGCGACAAGGCCCTCGTGGTGACCTCCGTGGCACCAGCGACGAGCTGAAGATGCACCACATTCGGCTTGCCGCTAAGGCGTTGACACCAGCACCGGTCCACAGGTAAATAGTTCATCCTATGGATTATTGTCCTTCTTTTCTTGTTTATTGCGAATTCTTGCATGAAATTCTCACACAAGTAATTGTTTCATGTTAAAGATGATCAACCATCACCACATTACCACATGACGATTAGATGTTGCTGGGGTTTATCTTGTGACATTTCTCTACTATTCTTGTATGGAAGGTGTTTGTGTTTTTGTTCGAATTTCATATTGCTACTTCTAGATAGATCATAAAATATTTGTTTAAAATTACTGTTGTGTCATATGGATACTGGTTTGAACGGACTTGCAGCTGCAACGTGCAGCAGTGAAGCGAACATGGAGACATAAGGTGTGACCGTAGGGCCCATTGTACCATCTTCGCACTAGAGCCTCCAAGATGCTAGGGCCAGCCCTGCTCGGAGACCCCCTGATGTGAGACCGACGCCAAAAATTCCTATAAATGCAGAAACCCTTGAAAAGAAACCTAGATCGGGAGTTACGCTGCCACAAGCCTTTGTAGCACACTAAACCAATCGGGACCCTGTTCCGGCACCCTGCCGGAGGGGGGAATCATCATCGGTGGCCATCTCCGTCATCCCGACGCTCTCCATGACGAGGGGGGTAGTTCACCCTCGGGGTTGAGGGTATGTACCAGTAGCTATGTGTTTGATCTCTCTCTCTCTCTCTCTATATATATATATCCCGTGTTCTTGATTTGGCACAATCTTGATGTACTACGAGCTTTGCAACTATAGTTGGATCTTATGATGTTTCTCCCCCTCTACCTTCTTGTAATGGATTGAGTTTTCCCTTTGAAGTTATCTTATCGGATTGAGTCTTTAAGGATTTGAGAACACTTGATGTATGTCTTTCGTGGGATACCCGTGGATACAATGGGGTATTCTATTGATTCACTTGATGTATGTTTTGGTCATCAACTTGCGGGTTCCATGACCTTGGGAATCTATGCATAGGGGTTGGCACACGTTTTTGTCTTAACTCTCTGGTAGAAACTTTGGGGAACTCTTTGAAGTTCTTTGTGTTGGTTGAATAGATGAATCTGAGATTGTGTGATGCATATCGTATAATCATACCCGCAGATACTTGAGGTGACATTAGGGTTTTGGTTGATTTGTGTCTTAAGGTGTTATTTTACTACGAACTCTAGGGCTGTTTGTGACACTTATAGGAATAGCACAATGGATTGATCGGAAAGAATAACTTTGAGGTGGTTTCGTACCCTACAATAATCTCTTCGTTTGATCTCCGCTATTAGTGACTTTGGAGTGACTCTTTGTTGCATGTTGAGGGATTTTTATATGATCCAATTATGTTATTATTATTGAGAGAACTTGCACTAGTGAAAGTATGAACCCTAGGCCTTGTTTCGAAGCATTGCAATACCGTTTTCACTCACTTTTATCACTTCCTACCTCGTTGTTTTTATATTTTCAGATTATGAAAACCTATATCTACCATCCATATTGCACTTGTATCATCATCTCTTCACCGAACTAGTGCACCTATACAATTTACCATTGTATTGGGTGTGTTGGGGACAGAAGAGACTCTTTGTTATTTGGTTGCAGGGTTGTTTGAGAGAGACCATCTTCATCCTACGCCTCCCACGGATTAATAAACCTTAGGTCATCCACTTGAGGGAAATTTGCTACTGTCCTATAAACCTCTGCACTTGGAGGCCCAACAACGTCTATAAGAAGAAGGTTGCGTAGTAGGCATCACACAACGACAATAGTTATTTCCCTCAGTTGTGAAACCAAGGTATCGAACCAGTAGGAAAACCAAGCAACACAACGTAAACAACACCTGCACATAAACAACAACACCTCGCAACCCGATGATGTCTACTACACAACCTTCTTATTGTAGACGTTGTTGGGCCTCCAAGTGCAGATGTTTGTAGGACAGTAGCAAATTTCCCTCAAGTGGATGACCTACGGTTTATCAATCCGTAGGAGGCGTAGGATGAAGATGGTCTCTCTCAAGCAACCCTGCAAGCAAATAACAAAGAGTCTCTTGTGTCCCCAACACACCCAATACAATGGTAAATTGTATAGGTGCACTAGTTCGGCGAAGAGATGGTGATACAAGTGGTATATGGATAATAGATCTGGGTATTTGTAATCTGAAATTATAAAAACAGCAAGGTAACGAATGATAAAAGTAAGCGTAAACGGTATTGCAATGATAGGAAATAGGGCCTAGGGTTCATACTTTCGCTAGTGTAAGTTCCCTCAACAATACTAACATAATTGGATCACATAACTATCCCTCAACATGAAACAAAGAGTCACTCCAAAGTCACTAATAAGGAGAACGAACGAAGAGATTATGGTAGGGTACAAAACCACCTCAAAGTTATTCTTTCCAATCAATCCGTTGGGCTATTCCTATAAGTGTCACAAACAGCCCTAGAGTTCGTACTAGAATAACACCTTAAGACACAAATCAACCAAAACCCTAATGTCACCTAGATACTCCAATGTTACCTCAAGTATCTGTGGGTATGATTACATGATATGCGTCACACAATCTCAGATTCATCTATTCAACCAACACAAAGGACATCAAAGAGTGCCCCAAAGTTCCTATCGGAGAATCACGACGAAAACATGTGCCAACCCCTATGCATAGGTTCATGGGCGGAACCCGCAAGTTGATCACCAAAACATACATCAAGTGAATCACGTGATGTCCCATTGTCACCACAGATATCCACGGCAAGACATACATCAAGTGTTCTCAAATCTTTAAAGACTCAATCCGATAAGATAACTTCAAAGGGGAAACTCAATTCATTACAAGAGAGTGGAGGGGGGAAGAAACATCATAGGATCCAAATATGATAGCAAAGCTCGCAATACATCAAGATCGTATCATCTCAAGAACACGAGAGAGAGAGAGAGAGATCAAACACGTAGCTACTGGTACATACCCTCAGCCCCGAGGGAGAACTACTCCCTCCTCGTCATGGAGAGCACCGGGATGATGAAGATGGCCACTGGAGAAGGATTGCCCCCTCCGGCAGGGTGCCGAAACGGGTCTAGATTGGTTTTCGGTGGCTACGGAAGCTTCTGGCAGCGGAACTCCCGATCTAATGTGCTCACAGATGTTTTTAGGGTATATGGAGATATATAGGCAGAAGAAGTACGTCAGGGGGCCACGAGGGGCTCACGAGGGTGGAGGGCGCGCCCCCTGCCTCGTGACCTCCTCGCAGATCCCCCGACATGCACTCCAAGTCTTTTGGGCTTCTTTCCTTCCAAAAATGAGTTTCGTGAAGTTTCAGGTCAATTGGACACCGTTTGATTTTCCTTTTCTTCGAAACCCTAAAATAGGGTAAAAAACAAAAACTGACACTGGGCTCTGGGTTAATAGGTTAGTCCCAAAAATGATATAAAAGTGTATAATAAAGCCCATACACATTCTAAACAGTAGATAATATAGCATGGAGCAATCAAAAATTATAGATACGTTGGAGACGTATCAGCATCCCCAAGCTTAATTCCTGCTCGTCCTCGAGTAGGTAAATGATAAAAACAGAATTTTTGATGCGGAGTCCTACTTGGCATAATTTTAATGTAATTGTTCTTAATTGTGGTATGAATATTCAGATTCGAAAGATTCAAGACAAAAGTTCATATTGACATAAAAGTGATAATACTTCAGGCATACTAACTAAGCAATTATGTCTTCTCAAAATAACATGGCCAAAGAAAGTTCATCCCTACAAAATCATATAGTTTAGTCATGTTTCATTTTCGTCACACAAGAATGCTCTCATCATGCACAACCCCAATGACAAGCCAAGAAATTGTTTCATACTTTAGTAATCTCAAACTCATAAACTTTCATGCAATACATGAGCGCGAGCCATGGATATAGCACTATGGGTGGAATAGAATAATGAGGGGGGTTATGTGGAGAAGACAAAAAGGAGAAAGTCTCACATCAACGAGGCTAATCAATGGGCTATGGAGAAGCCCACCGATTGATGTTAATGCAAGGAATAGGGATTGCCATGCAACGGATGCACTAGAGATATAAACGTATGAAAGCTCAACAAAAGAAACTAGTGGGTGTGCATCCAACTTGCTTGCTCACGAAGACCTAGGGCAGCCCATTGTTGGAATATACAAGCCAAGTTCTATGATAAAAAATTCCCTCTAGTATATGAAATTGAGAAAAACAAGAGACTCTCTATCATAAAGATCATGGTGCTACTTTGAAGCACAAGTGTGGAAAAGGATAGTAGCATTGTCCCTTCTCTCTTTTTCTCTCATTTTTTTGGCCTTCTTTTTTATGGCCTTTCTCTTTTTTTGGGGCCTTCTCTTTTTTATGGCCTTTCTCTTTTTTTTATTCCTCACTTGGGACAATGCTCTAATAATTATGATCATCACACTTCTATTTATTTACAACTCAATGATTACAACTCGATACTAGAACAAAGATGACTCTATATGAATGCCTCCGGTGGTGTACCGGGATATGCAATGACTCATGAGTGACATGTATGAAAGAATTATGAACGGTGGCTTTGCCACAAATACTATGTCAACTACATGATCATGGTAAGCAATATGACAATGATGAATGTGTCATGATGAACGGAATGATGGAAAGTTGCATGGCAATATATCTCGGAATGGCTATGGAAATGCCATAATAGGTAGGTATGGTGGCTGTTTTGAGGAAGATATAAGGAGGTTTATGTGTCATATCACGGGGTTTGGCTGCACCGGCGAAGTTTGCACCAACTATCAATGTGAGAAAGGGCAATGCACGGTACCAAAGAGGCTAGCAAGGATAGAAGGGTGAGACTGCGTATAATCCATGGACTCAACATTAGTCATAAAGAACTCACATACTTATTGCAAAAATCTACAAGTCATCAAAAACCTCGGTACTACGCACATGCTCCTAGGGGGATAGATTGGTAGGAAATGACCATCGCTCGTCCCCGACCGCCACTCATAAGGAAGACAATCAAATTACACCTCATGTTCCAAATTTGTTGCATAATGTTTACCATACGTGCATGCTACGGGACTTGCAAACTTCAACACAAGAATTTCTCAAATTCACAACTACTCAACTAGCACGACTTTGATATTATTACCTCCATGTCTCAAAACAATCATCAAGCATCGAACTTCTCTTAGTATTCAATACTCTTTATGAAAGTTTTATTATTAATCTTGCATACCAAGCATATTAGGATTTTAAGAAAATTACCATGCTATTAAGACTCTCAAAATAATCTAAGTGAAGCATGAGAGTTCTTCTATTTCTTCAAAATAAAACCACCATCGTCCTCTAAAAGATATAAGTGAAGTACTAGAGCAAACAACAAACTACTTCCGAAAGATATAACTGAAGATGAATGAGTAGTCGAATAATTATGCAACTATGTGAAGACTCTCTAACATTTAATAATTTCAGATCTTGATACTTTATTCAAACATCAAGGAAAACAAAATAAAATGACATCTAAGAATAGCAAACATCATGTGAAGAAGAAAAAACTTACGATCAACCAAAATTAACTGATAATTGTTGAAGAAGAAAGGTGGGATGCCAACCGGGGCATCCCCAAGCTTAGACGCTTGAGACTTCTTGAAATATTATCTTGGGGTGCCTTGGGCATCCCCAAGCTTGAGCTTTTGTGTCTCCTTAATTCCTCTCATATCATGGTCTCCCTAAATCTCAAAAGCTTCATCCACACAAAACTCAACAAGGACTCATGAGATAAGTTAGTATAAACCATTAAAAAACCTTATCATACTCTACTGTAGCAAATCACTAAAATTATTATTCAACATTGCATACTAAATTCCTCTGCATATTTAATAGTCCTATCCTCAAATAGAATCATTAAAGAAGCAAACATATGCAAACAATGCAAACATAACAGCAATCTGCCTAAACATGACAGTTTGTAAAGAATGCAGCAACATCCATACTTCCCTAGCTCCACAAATTATGAAAGAAAATTCCCACTGTATTAAATTTATCAGAGCTTAATATGTAAAAGGTTTCAACATTTTATCACATTCTGACTTTTCTAGGGAATTATTGCAACAGCGGTAAACTTTCTGTTTTCAAACAGCAACATGTGGACTTCTAAAATAGGCATAGTAAAGGCTATCAATGCCACTTTTATTGAAATAAAAGATGCAAAACATTGTTCTAAATAACAGAAAGAAAATCCTAACAAAATAAATTGACGCTCCAAGCAAAACACATATCATGTGGTGAATAAAAATATAGCTCCAAGTAAAACACATATCAGGAGGGGATGCCTTCCGGGGCATCCCCAAGCTTAGGCTCTTGGCTATCCTTGAATATTACCTTGGGGTGCCATGGGCATCCCCAAGCTTAGGCTCTTGCCACTCCTTATTACATAGTCCATCGAATCCTTACCCAAAACTTGAAAACTTCACAACACAAAACTTAACAGAAAACTCGTAAGCTCCGTTAGTATAAGAAAATAAATCACCACTTCAAGGTACTGTAATGAACTCATTATTTATTTGTATTGGTGTTAAACTTACTTTATTCCAACTTCTCTATGGTTTATAAACTATTTTACTAACCATAGATTCATCAAAATAAGTAAATAACACAACGAAAATAGAATCTGTCAAAAACAGAACAGTCTGTAGTAATATGAATCAAACGTATACTTCTGGAACTCATAAAATTCTCAAATAAATTTCTGGACCTGAGGAATTTATCTATTAGTCATCTGCAAAAAGAATTAACTAAATATAACTCTCCAAATAAAAATGGCAGCAATTCTCGTGAGCGCTAAAGTTTCTGTTTTTTACACCATGATCACAAAGACTTTCCCCAAGTCTTCCCAAAGATTCTACTTGGCACAAACACTAATTAAAAGCATAAAAACACATATAAACAGAGGCTAGATTATTTATTTATTACTAAACAGGAGCAAAAAGTAAGGAACAAAAATAAAGTTGGGTTGCCTCCCAACAAGCGCTATCGTTTGATGCCCCTAGCTAGGCATGATGATTTCAATGATGCTCACATAAAGGATAAGACTTGAAACATAAAGAGAGCATCATGAAGAATATGACTAGCACATTTAAGTCTAAGATGCTTCCTATGCATAGGTATTTTGTGATAAAACAACTTGTGGGAACAATAATCAACTAGCATAGGAGGGCAAAACAAGCATAACTTCAAAACTTTAAGCACATAGAGAGGAAACTTGATATTATTGCAATTCCTACAAGCATATATTCCTCCCTCATAATAATTTTCAGTAGCATCATGAATGAATTCAACAATATAACCAGCACCTAAAGCATTCTATTCATGATCTACAAGCATATAAAATTTACTACTCTCCACATAAGCAAAATTCTTCTCATGAATAATAGTGGGAGCAAACTCAACAAAATAACTATCATGTGATTGAAAATTAAGATCAAGATGACAAGTTTCATGGTTATCATTATTCTTTAAAGCATTCGTGTCATCATAATAATCATCATAGATAGGAGGCATGCTTTCATCATAATAAATTTGCTCATCAAAGCTTGGGGGACAAAAAATATCATCTTCATCAAACGTAGCTTCCCCAAGCTTGTGGCTTTGCATATCATTAGCATCATGGATATTCAAGGAATTCATACTAACAACATTGCAATCATGCTCATCATTCAAATATTTAGTGCCAAACATTTTATGGATTTCTTCTTCTAGAACTTGAGCACAATTATCCTTTCCATCATACTCACGAAAGATATTAAAAAGGTGAAGCGTATGAGACAAACTCAATTCCATTTTTTTATAGTTTTCTTTTATAAACTAAACTAGTGATAAAACAAGAAACTAAAAGACTCGATTGCAAGATCTAAAGATATACCTTCAAGCACTCACCTCCCCGGCAACGGCGCCAGAAAAGAGCTTGATGTCTACTACACAACCTTCTTCTTGTAGACGTTGTTGTGCCTCCAAGTGCAGAGGTTTGTAGGACAGTAGAAAATTTCCCTCAAGTGGATGACCTAAGGTTTATCAATCCGTAGGAGGCGTAGGATGAAGATGGTCTCTCTCAAGCAACCCTGCAACCGAATAACAAAGAGTCTCTTGTGTCCCCAACACACCCAATACAATGGTAAATTGTATAGGTGCACTAGTTCAGCAAAGAGATCGTGATACAAGTGGTATATGGATAATAGATATGGGTATTTGTAATCCGAAATTATAAAAACAGCAAGGTACCGAATGATAAAAGTAAGCGTAAACGATATTGCAATGATAGGAAATAGGGCCTAGGGTTCATACTTTTGCTAGTGTAAGTTCCCTCAACAATACGAACATAATTGGGTCACATAACTATCCCTCAACATGCAACAAAGAGTCACTCCAAAGTCACTAATAGCGGAGAATGAACGAAGAGATTATGGTAAGGTACGAAACCACCTCAAAGATATTCTTTCCAATCAATCCGTTGGGCTATTCCTATAAGTGTCACAACAACCCTAGAGTTCGTACTAGAATAACATCGTAAGACACAAATCAACCAAAATCCTAATGTCACCTAGATACTCCAATGTCACCTCAAGTATCTGTGGGTATGATTATACGATATGCGTCACACAATCTCAGATTCATCTATTCAACCAACACAAAGGACCGAAAACGTGTGCCAACCCCTATGCATAGGTTCATTGGCGGAACCCGCAAGTTGATCACCAAAACATACATCAAGTGAATCACGTGATATCCCATTGTCACCACAGATATCCATAGCAAGACATACATCAAGTGTTCTCAAATCTTTGAAGACTCAATCCGATAAGATAACTTCAAGGGGAAACTCAATTCATTACAAGAGAGTGGAGGGGGGAAGAAACATCATAGGATCCAAATATGGTAGCAAAGCTCGCGATACATCAAGATCCTATCATCTCAAGAACACGAGAGAGAGAGATCAAGCACATAGCTACTGGTACATACCCTCAGCCCTGAGGGAGAACTACTCCCTCCTCGTCATGGAGAGCACCGGGATGATGAAGATGGCCACCGGAGAAGGATTGCCCCCTCCGGCAGGGTGCCGGAACGGGTCTAGATTGGTTCTCGGTGGCTACGGAGGCTTCTGGCGGTGGAACTCCCAATCTAATGTGCTCATGGATGTTTTTAGGGTATATGGAGATATATAGGAGGTAGAAGTACGTCAGGGGGGCCACGAGGGGCTCACGAGGGTGGAGTTCTGGGCTTCGTGACCTCCTCACAGATCCCCTGACATGCACTTCAAGTCTTCTGGGCTTCTTTCTTTCCAAAAATGAGTTCCGTGAAGTTTCGGGTCAATTGGACTCCGTTTGATTTTCCTTTTCTTCGAAACCCTAAAACAGGGTAAAAAAACAGAAACTGGCACTGGGCTCTGGGTTAATAGGTTAGTCCCAAAACTGATATAAAAGTGTATAATAAAGCCCGTAAACATTCAAAACAATAGATAATATAGCATGGAGCAATCAAAACTTATAGATACGTTGGAGACGTATCACCCGACGAGTTAAAAGGGGTTGTCAATCCCTTCCAGGGTACGGCGCCTCAAGATAGGCAAGCGGACGTGAGGTAAATGGTAGTAGATTGACAGATCGAATGCCAAATAAAATAAATAAAGATAAATCACAGCAAGGTATTTTTGTATTTTTTGGTTTAATAGATCTGAATAAAAAAATATAAAGGAAAAGTAGATCGCAAGGCAAATATATGAGAAAGAAGACCCGGGGGCATAGGTTTCACTAGAAGCTTCTCTCAAGAAAAATAGCAAATGGTGGGTAACCAAATTACTGTTGGGAAATTGATAGAACTTCAAATAATTATGACGATATCCAGGCAATGATCATTACATACGCATCACGTCCAAGATTAGTAGACCGACTCCTGCTTGCATCTACTACTATTACTCCACACATCGACCGCTATCCAGCATGCATCTAGTGTATTAAGTTCATGGAAAACAAAGTAATGCAATAAGAACGATGACATGATGTACACAAGATCTGTTTATCTATATGGCGATAGATATAGATCTCGTCTTTTTATCCTTAGTAGCAACGATACGTGCGTGTAGTTTCCCTTTCTGTCACTGGAATTGAGCACCATAAGATCGAACCCACTACCAGGCACGTCTTCCCATTGCAAGATAAAAAGATCAAGTTGGCCAAACATAACCCAAATATAGGAGAAGAAGTACGAGGCTATAAGATATCATGCATATAAGAGATCAAAGAAACTCAAATAACTTTCATGGATATAAAAAGATATGACTGATCATAAAATCGAAGTTCATCAGATCCCAACAAACACGACACAAAAGAGTTACATCATATGGATCTCCAAGAGACCATTGTATTGAGAATTCAGCGAGAGAGAGAGAAAGCCATCTATCTACTAACTACGGACCCGAAGGTCTACAAGGAACTACTCACGCATCATCAGAGAGGCACCAATGGAAGTGGTGAACCCCTCCGTGATGGTGTCTAGATTGGATCTGGTGGCTCTAGACTATGCAGCGGCTGGATGAATATTTCGTTGACGCCTTTAGGGTTTCTGGAATATTGTGGTATTTATAGAGCAAAGAGGCGGTCTGAGGGGCACCCGAGGTGGGGACAACCCACCAGGGTACGCCAGGGCCTCCTGGCACGCCCTGGTGGGTTGTCCCCTCCTTAGGACTCCCCCAGGTGCAACCAGGGCCCAATATGCTTCCTTTTGGCCCATAAAAAATCATCGTGAAGTTTCGTGGCATTTGGACTCCATTTTATATTGATTTGTAAAAACATAGAAAAAACAGCAACTAGCACTTGGCACTATGTCAATAGGTTAGTACCAAAAATGATATAAAATGACTATAAAATGATTATAAAACATGCAAGATTGATAATAAAACAGCATGGAACAATAAAAAATTATAGATACGTTGGATACGTATCAGCATCCCCAAGCTTAACTCCTACTTGTCCTCGAGTAGGTAAGAGATAAAAACAGAATTTTTGATGTGGATTGTTGTTCATCAAGTCATATCATATTCTTTTCTTTATAGCATGGACATTTGGACTTTTATGTGATTCAAGGCAATAGTCTAGTTTTGACATAATAATTTAGATACTCAAGCATATCAACAAGCAACCATGTCTTTCAAAATATCAATGCTAAAACAAGTTATCCCTAGCCCATCATGCTCAAACACTGATCCATTCATGAATCACACTCGAATATTAACTACACCCAATACTTGAGCATGATCATATTGCCTCCTAGTTGGTTCTTTTTATGAGAAAATATGGAGACTCAAATTTCAAAATAAAAATTGCATAAAGTGAAAGAAAGGCCCTTCGCAGAGGGAAATAGGGATTTGTTGAGGTGCCAGAGCTCAAAGCGGAAGATTATAGATAAAAACATTTTGGGAGGTGTATCCATCCCACCAACAAAAAAGACTTAGAGTTACCAACACATTCCATGCTAGATATGCCATAGGCAGTTCCCAAACAGAAAATAATGTTTATTCCCTTTTCCCCCATTCTTTCACTTTCCATGACTAGCCGTATCCACGGGTGCCCTCCATACCAACACTTTCCAAGGAATTGATTATTTGACAACATAAAGTAAATTCATTTGTTTTTGCATTCCGGGACTGGGCATCCCTAATACCTTTGCCTTACTCTTGTTCAATGACAAGTGAATGAACACTCATCTCGAGAATAACACATCCAACATGGAAAATATTAGCCACCCATTACCATTCCGCGAGCGAAACAAACACACAAAAGAGAAGTTTATTTTGAAAATTAGAGATGGCCATGCAAATTTGCTTAGAACGGCAAAATAATACCACATATAGGTAGATATAGTGGACTCATGTGGCAAAACTGGTTTAAAGGATTTTGGATGCACAAGTAGAGATCATACTTGGTGCAAAATGAAGGCTAGCAAAAGATTGGGAAGCGACCAACCAAGAAACGAATATTCTCATAACCAAGCATTAAGCATAATTAACACCAAATAATGCACCATAAGTAGGATATAATTTTCATTGCATGATTATTGACTTTCGTGCATGCATAGGAAATCACAAACCTTAACACCAATATTCCTACTAGAGCACAATTACTCATCAACATAACTCACATATCACATCGTCATATCTCAAAAATATTACTAATAATCAAGTTTATCTTGTCCAATGATCTTCATGACATTTTATTTTACTTTATCCTTCTTGGATATCTATCACTTTGGGACTAATTTTCATGTGTTGCTTTTAAATAAGCTCAAACAAATATAAGTCAAGATCATGATAATAACAAATTTTTCTTTCTCTTAAAATAATTTAAGTGAAGCAAGAGAGAATTTCTTCAAAATTTTACCTACTCTCAAATAAATCTAAGTGAGGCAAGAGAGCATTTCTTCAAAAATATAACAAGGCACACCATACTCAAAAAGATATAAGTGAAGCACTAGAGCAAGTCCTAGCTCATAAAAGATTTAAGTGAAGCATAGAGCGCAATTCTAACAAGTCATGATATAATTTTGGCTCTCTCAAATAGGTGTGTACAGAAAGGATTGATGACTTAAAACACAAAATAAAACAAGCAAAGACACATATCATACAAGACGCTCCAAGGAAAACACATATCGTGTGACGAATAAAAATATAGTCTCGAGTAAAATACCGATAGTTGTTGGAAGAAAGTGGGGATGCCACTCGGGGGCATCCCCAAGCTTAGTTGGTTTCTCATTCTTGGACAATATCTTGGGATGCCGAGGCATCCCCAAGCTTAGGCTCTTACATACTTCCTTCATCCATCGTAAGATAACCCAAAACTTGAAAACTTCAATCACACAAAACTCAACAAAGCCTTCGTGAGATCCGTTAATATAAGAGTAATAAATCACTACTATAAGTGTTGTATCAAACCAATTCATATTTTGTTTTTGTATTATATCTAATGTATTCCAACTTTTCTATGGCAAAAACTCATCAAAGAAAACCATAGAGCCATCAAAATAAGCACACAACACAAAGAAAACAGAATATGTCAAAACAGAACAGTCTGTAGCAATCTGACTATTTTGAATACTCCTGTAACTCAAAAAACTCTGAAAATTTTGTATATTGATCTACTACAATTGGAATGGGTATTTTATCGCTCTCTGGTAAAAAATGAAAATTAATTTTGTGAGCATAAAAGTTTCTGTTTTTCAGCAAGATCAAACAACTATCACCCAAGAAGATCCTAAAGGCTTTACTTGGCACAAACACTAATTAAAACATAAAAACACAATCATAACAGTAGCGTAATTGTGCTAATACTCAAGAACAGAAATCAAAAAGCAAAGAAATTTTTTATTCATTGGGTCGTGATACGTCTCCAGAGTATCTATAATTTTTTATAGTTTGATGCTAATATATTATCTGTTTGTGATGTTCAATGGGCTTTAATATGCTCTTTTATATTATTTTTGGGACTAACCTATTAATCGGAGGCCCGGTGCCAGTTTCTGTTTTTTCCTATTTCAGTGTTTCATAGAAAAGGAATATCAAACAGAATCCAAACGGAACGAAACCTTCGCGAGGATCTTTCTTGGCACAAACGCAAACCAGGAGACTTGGAGTGGAAGTCTAGAACTCCGCGAGGCGTCTACGAGATAGGAGCGCGCGCCCAGGGGGTAGGCGCGCCCGCACCCTCGTGGGCCCCACGGAGCTCCACCGACGTACTTCTTTCACCTATATATACCCTTATACCCTAAAAACATCAGGGAGAGCCAAAAAACCACCTTTCCACCGCCGCAACCTTCTGTACCCGATAGATCCCATCTGGGCCTTTTCCGGTGATCTGCCGGAGGGGGATTCGATCACGGAGGGCTTCTACATCAACACCATAGCCTCTCTGATGATGTGTGAGTAGTTTACCACAAACCTTCGGGTCCATAGTTATTATCTAGATGGCTTCTTCTCTCTCGTTGGTTCTCAATACAAAGTTCTCCTCGATGTTCTTGGAGATCTATTCGATGTAATACTTTCTGCGGTGTGTTTGCCGAGATCCGATGAATTGTGGATTTATGATCAAATTTATCTATAAATAATATTTGGTTCCTCTCTGAATTCTTATATGCATGATTTGATATCTTTGCAAGTCTCTTAGAATTATCGGTTTAGTTTGGCCTACTAGATTGATCTTTCTTGCAATGGGAGAAGTGCTTAGCTTTGGGTTCGATCTTGTGGTGTCCTTTCCCAGTGACAGCAGGGGCAGCAAGGCATGCATTGTATTGTTGCCATCGAGGATAAAAAGATGGGGTTTATATCATATTCCTTAGGTTTATCCCTCTACATCATGTCATCTTGCTTAATGCATTACTCTGTTCTTATGAACGTGATACTCTAGATGCATGCTGGATAACAGTCGATGTGTGGAGTAATAGTAGTAGATGCAGAATCGTTTTGGTCTACTTAACACGGACGTGATGCCTATAGTCATAATCATTGCCTAGATATTCTCATAACTATGCGCTCTTCTATCAATTGCTCGACAGTAATTTGTTCACCCTCCGTAATACATGCTATCATGACAGAAACCACTAGTGAAAGCTATGGCCCCCGTGTCTCTTTCTTATTATATTGCATCTCTTTTTATTTACATCACATCTCGTTTACTATTTTGCCATCTTCACTTTCCAATATATACAAAAAAATACCAAAAATATTTATCTTACTATCTTTATCAGATCTCACTTTCGCAAGTGATCGTGAAGGGATTGACAACCCCTTTATCGCATTGGTTGCGAGGTTCTTGATTGTTTGTGCAGGTACTAGGTGACTTGTGTGTTATCTCCTACTGCATTGATACCTTGGTTCTCAAAACTGAGGGAAATACTTATGCTACTTTGCTGCATCACCCTTTCCTCTTCAAGGGAAAACCAACGCATGCTCAAGAGGTAGTAAGAAGGATTTATGGCGCCGTTGTCGGGGAGTTCTACGCTCAAGTCAAGACATACCAAGTACCCATCATAAACTCTTCTCCCTCGCATTACATTATTTTCCATTCGCCTCTCGTTTTCCTCTCCCCCACTTCACCTTTGCCGTTTTATTCGCCCTTTTCCGTTCGCCTCTTTTCACTTGCTTCTTGTGCGTTCGTGTGTGAGATTGTTTGTTTCGCCTTCATGGCTATTACTTTCTCCCTTCCTTTGTCTCCCGATTTTGAAGTTCTTCGCTTCAAACAAAGACAAGGAGAAAACTTAAAAGATGCTTGGTATAGGATGATAGAATCGTATCATAGTTGCACTATAGAGGGAGATTTCATGATTTTAGTTCGTAATTTTTATTATGGGCTAACCATATCCCAAAGACAACTCTTGGATTTTGCCGCTAATGGGAATTTTATTGAAATTTATCCCAATATTGCTTATGAGATTATAGAGGGAATAGTAGGAGTACCTCCCCCACAAAAGGGACTACATCTTACTCAAGAAGGAACCCAAGTTTTAGAGACATTATGCGAGTTGCAAAAATCTATTGAGCCTCTTAAAAAAGTTGGCGGGAACCTTCACCATATGAATACGTTGATCACTCTTTGCAATAAGCGGTTGGATGCTCTAGATCTAAAAATCTCCGAGCATGAAGGCAAACATAAGGAACCTCCTGGATCCGTGCATAACTCCATTAAAAATATAAATACCCAAGATGGCAATACCTAGGTCTATTCTTGCTTTTGTGCCTAGCTAGGGGCGTTAAACGATAGCGCTTGTTGGGAGGCAACCCAATTTTATTTTTGTTCTTTACTTTTTGTTCTTGTTTACTAATAAATAATTTATATATCCTTTGTTATGATTTTGTTTTTATGTTTTAGTTATTGTTTGTGCCAAGTAAAGCCTTTAGGATCTTCTTGGGTGATTGTCGTTTGATCTAGCTGATAAAAACAGAAAGTATGCGCTCATGAAAATAATTTTCATTTTTTACCAGAGTGCGATAAAATACCAATTCCAACTGAAGTAGATCAATATACAAATTATTTAGTTCATCCTAATGTTTTAGAATTTTTGGAGTTACATAAGTATTAGAAACCCCCAGATTGCTACAAACTTTTCTGTTTTGACAGATTCTGTTTTTCGTGTGTTGTTTACTTATTTTGTTGAATCTATGGGTAGTATCGGGGGGTATGAACCATAGATAAGTTGGAATACAGTAGGTTTAACACCAATATAAATAAATAATGAATTAATTACAGTACATTAAAGTGGTGGTTTGTTTCGTTATACTAACGGAGCTCATGAGATTTTCTGTTAAGTTATGTGTTGTGAAGTTTTCATGTTTTTGGGTAAAGATTTGATGGATTTTGGAACAAGGAGTGGTAAGAGCCTAAGCTTGGGGATGCCCAAGGAATCCCAAGGTAAAATTCAAGGACAACAAAAAGCCTAAGGTTGGGGATGCCTCGGAAGGCATCCCCTATTACGTCCTTGTCTATCGGTAACTTTACTTGAGGCTATATTTTTATTCACCACATGGTATGTGTTTTGCTTGGAGCGTTTTGCATGATTAGAGTCTTTTTTTTAGTTTACCACAATCATCCTTGCTGTACACACCTTTTGGGATGGAAAGCAAATAGAAAAGTAAATGAAAATGAAAGAAACAGAAAAAGGAGAAAGAAAAAAATAAAATGTAAAGCAAAATAAATGAAAAAGCAAAAAAACAGAGAAAGGCTTAGTTGTAGCGTGTGTTAGTAAGAGGCGCTGTAGCTAACGCAGCTGCAGCGCATTTCCAGGACCCCCGCTATAGAAACAGAAAAAGAAATAAAAAAGAGAGAAAATTCAATATGTATAGCAGTAGCACATTTTGGAAAAAGCGCTATAGCTACCTTAGCTATAGCGCGTTCTGCGAAACGCGCTACCGCTAGTTTTAAATTAACCAAAAAACTGTTTCCCCCCAGCCACCACTTGCCCCCCAAATCTCTCGACCCACCCCGCCGCCGTATCCCCGATTCACCGTCGCTCCACTTTGCCGCCTTCTCCTGCCGACATCGACGCCCCCGGAGCCACCAGAGCCGTGCGTCATCGACGCCACCGGAGCCACGCGGCCTCATCAACGCCATCGGAGCCGCCATCGACGCCACCGGATCCTTCCTCGCCACAACTGCCTCCCTCGCCGTCACCGGAGACGCCCCTGCCTCCCTCTCCACCACTGCCTCCCTCGCCACCACCGGAGCCATCCTCTGTAAGCCCCCACCCCTCCTCTCTCTCTCATGCATAGGTTGGCTAGTTTAATTATGTTAATTATCTAGGTTAGGGCAAAAATTTAGTTAGGTCTTTGATAGAGAAGTAGTTAGGTTAACTAGTTTAATTAGGTTAATTACCTAGGTTAGTGCAAAAATTTAGTTAGGGCTTTGACAGAGAACTAGTCAGGTTAACTAGTTTAATTAGGTCAATTATCTAGGTTATTCAGGCAAGTTTTATTTTAAAGATGATCCCTTCCTGGACTTTTATTCTTGATTATATCTTTTCATTGAAGTGGTCATGTTGTTTGTGCCCAAGTGGCTTTGTTGTTCGAATGAAGCTGAGTGGCCTATATATGTTTTGCCGGAATGTTGATTCATTTCCGTTCTGGCAAATTTTAGGTGCTCGATTTGTCCACTTTTTAGCAATGGTCATGCTGAAATTTTCCGTGAATTTCGGCATGACTTGTGCTACAAACTAGGACATATCGAGTGCTCGGGATTTGTCGCACCAGGAAGGAGTCAATGTTCCTACAAAACATAGGCCTTTTGTATGTCATTATTCATTTTATTAGGTCTAGAATTAATTTACTAGATTTAATCATAGGAAACATGGCTAGCAACGATGAAGGACAGGGTTCTGGTGATTGCGACGACGTCTACTGGGCGGCAGACAAATTTTTTAGCCTTGCCGACAATCAATCGGTGGCATCAGGGACTGGGACCGACACACAGACCAGTGCTGAGACTGAGACCGGCGCTGAGACTCAGACCGACATCGAGACCGGCGCTGAGACTAAGACCGGTGCTGAGACTGAGACCGGCGCTGAGACTCAGACCGGCATCAAGACCGGCGCTGAGACTGAGATCGACGCTGCATCGGGGAGCGGAGCCGGTGTAGAACAGAAAGCAAAGAGGCAAGGGCTTCCTAACAAACTCAAGACTACTAGACTGGTGGTGACGGAGGTGGACAACGGCAATTTTGAGCCAAAGGCGCCCGAGGAAGCACGTCGATGCTACGGCAATCAAATAGGATGCATCGTACGGACAACCGCCACCATCAACGATGAGAAACTACCGAAGATAGAAAATATGAGGAGCTCCCTCCTAAAGAAGTTTCGCCAGATATTCTTGTTCCCAGTCTGGAATGAGAAGGATTATGAAGATCCAGATGAGGACCCGGCAATGAAGAAGATAAACAAACATGCCATGACCAAGTTTAGCAACGTGTTGGCCGCCTGGAAAAATCGAGTGAAGGCAAAGATCATCGACAAGAAGGAACCCTACTCCGAGATTGTAAAGGATAATCCGACAATCACGGAAGAGAGTTTCAAATATTCAAGGAGGCTTGCGAGGCCGAAGCTGCCAAAAAAAAGTCTCAGTACATGAAGGGGCTTCAAGAGAGGAACATTGGGAGCCACCACCTCGGAAGGCGTGGTTACGGCGGAAAGAGATCAAAATGGGCCAAGGAGGATGCGGAAGCCGCGAATCTTGGCATCCTAGACCCCTTGGCGGATTTCACAGTCCCGCTGGAGCATGACGTCCTCAGGGCCCTTCACCGTTGGGACCTAGTGAACAAGGTTTACGAGACAACACCGGTCATTATGGAGTTCATGAGACTGCTGGTAATTTTAGTTTCTGATCAATTCGACTCCACATGTTAGTCATATTTGTAAATGATCCTTGTGCCTTTTGTAGAGAGAGCAGCACCGGATTGCGGCCAAAAGCGACTCGTCGCCTGAGGCATTGGCGAGGCCCAAGTGGGACACTCCATTCAACCGGGCGTTGAACATATTGAAACGACAACCGGTGGATACTCGACTGTCATATGGACGCGTGCATGGTGTCGGAGACGGCGCCACATGGAAGAAGTACTACCATGAGACCATGGAGGAGAGAAAGGAAAGACGGAGGTTAACTGAAGAAAACATCGGCAAGAAGGTTGAGATTTCGGTTGAGAAGAAATCATCTCAGACAGTCGCAATAGCGGAAGCTGCCGCAAAAAAGGTGGTTGCAGATTTTTCTACTTCCTTGGTGATGGGCGTTATCACTTGGACAAGGCAAAATCTAGAAAAAAATGCAGAGGACTTTCCTGTTGCCGACTTCTTGGGGAGCAGCTCGACTAGTGTTGCACCAGCACCTGCTCCCGTCTCGGCTCCCGCACCGGACGTGCTCGGTGGTGCTTCATCTTTGGCTAAGCTTGACGCCCTCACGGTATCTGTCACACTGCCCCCCTTCAATATAAATGTATAATCTCCCGTTTTCATTGCCTTTCGGATGTCTCACGTCGCAAACTTTTCTTTGCAGGCCGACGAAACCCCGTGCACCATATTGTACACCATCGGCGACCAGAAGGTGGACGTGGGGAAGGCGACGATAATGAAGCCAAAGGAACCATTGTTCCACAGCCGACCGATCCCCCGAATGTCTTCAAGGTTTCCGTGGCCAGTGCAAACCGGGCCACGAGAATTTTCCTCCTCCAATACTAGCGGGGGATGACGACGAGACACCGCGTCCGCTTGGTGATTGTTGCAATGGGTGGGTGCTGTTGTGGACAAAGAGTCTGCTTCGTCTGGAGGCGGCCGGGAGCACACCGACGAGCATGCAGCCTCAGCAAGTTATGAACATCAACACCCCACCTACCCAATTAGCGTCGGGTGTCGGGTTGGGTGATAGCGGACGGGGTAAGGAGGAGGCTCCATTAGTCGTTGATGACGTCGCCATGGATGAGGATGAGGATGAAGATGGCACTGAACAGTATGTCTATACTGGCGCCTCCTCAGGGTTTGAGCATCATGAGTCGGTGCCTGAATTGCCGTCTCGACATATTATGGACGACCTTCCGGTGGTAAAGAAGTCTAGGCAGAGAGCGGGGAAAGGCAAAAAAGCCGATTCTATGATCCAGCCGCCTCAGCAGCCTCGGCTTCAGGACCGTATAGATTTCCCCGACGCGGAAAAATGGCACATCCCCGGTCAACCAATCCTACTTGCAACAGCGCTACGGGCCATATTCGGCGATCTAAGGAGACTTCATGACGATGTGTTGCGGGTAGACAAAGGCCTCATCGCCTCGAAAGATCCAGGATACCCAATGTCGGTGTCAAAACCGGCGGATCTCGGGTAGGGGGTCCCGAACTGTGCGTCTAGGCTGGATGGTAAAAGGAGGCAAGGGACACGAAGTTTTACCCAGGTTCGGGCCCTCTCGATGGAGGTAAAACCCTATGTCCTGCTTGATTAATATTGATGATATGGGTAGTACAAGAGTAGATCTACCACGAGATCAGAGAGGCTAAACCCTAGAAGCTAGCCTATGGTATGATTGTTGATGTGTATGTTGTCCTACGGACTAAAACCCTCCGGTTTATATAGACACCGGAGAGGGTTAGGGTTACATAGAGTCAGTTATAATGGTAGGAGATCTGAACATCCGTATCGCCAAGCTTGCCTTCCATGCCAAGGAAAGTCCCTTCCGGACAGGGACGGAGTCTTCAATCTTGCATCTTCATAGTCCAGGAGTCCGGCTTGAAGGTATAGTTCGGCTATCCGAACACCCCCTAATCCAGGACTCCCTCAGTAGCCCCTGAACCAGGCTTCAATGACGACGAGTCCGGCGCGCAGTTTGTCCTCGGCATTGCAAGGCGGGTTCCTCCTCCAAGTACTTCATAGAAGATTTTGAACACAAAGATAGTGTCCGGCTCTGCAAAATAAGTTTCCACATATTGCCATAGAGAGAATAATATTTGCACAAATCTAATCTGCTGACGTATTCCGTAGCGTGACACACCACGGCCAAGCCTTTATCCGAGTCGTTTCAGTATCCCACCTCAGCGCATTACGCGAGGCGGTTTCCTTGGCACGTCTTGTCAAAGCAGAGATCGTGTCCCCTTATTCCGGGATTCTCATCAATATGGGCGTGCGTAACCCAACCGCTTCTAGGACTCTTAGATCATAGGCAAGTCCAAACGGACACAGAGAGGACGCTCGATATCCACCCTGTTTATAAAGGGACGAGGCCTTTTATTTTTCCCTCCCGTGCTCAATCGAATCCTTCCCCAACCTCAAGCTCAAACGCCCAAAGTTCAGGTCAGGTGCTCCGAACCTTCAGTCATGTCCGGATCTAGCCTTCAAGGCCGATGGGTGCCTTCTTCCGTCACGGAAGAAGACGTCAAAAAGTTGAGGGAGGCCAGATATCTGACCGCCGAGATTCTGCATCGGCTGCCTCCCCGGGGGCAGGCCGTCCCCTCCCCTGAAACCAACGAGAGCGTCGTGTTCGTCTCCCACTTCCTCCGAGGTCTAGGCCTTGCATTGGATCCTTTTGTCAGGGGCTTGATGTTTTACTACGGGCTAGATTTCCATGATCTAGCTCCGGACTCCTTTCTTCATATCACGACATTTATTGTTGTGTGCGAGGCCTTCCTCCGGGTTACCCCTCACTTTGGCCTATGGCTCATGACCTTTGAAGTAAAACCGAGGATGATCGAGGGGCGACATGCGGAGTGTGGAGGCGCCTCAATACACAAGATGACGGGAGCTGCATGGCCCAAAGGTTCCATTCCAGAGGTGTCTGAATTGTGGCAACAAGAGTGGTTCTACATCACGGGTCCTAGAAGTGCCAAGTGGGCGGCCGCCCCTGTCTTCCGCCCAGGCCCTCCACCACCGTTGGTGTCATGGATTAGCAGAGGATTGAGCTGGGGTCCGGCCAAGGACGTGCCTATACTGCAAAGCCGCATTCAAGATCTCTTTAATGGAGATTTCAGTTTGGTCACGGTAACACAAGTTATGCTAGTTCGTCTAGCCCAACCTTGCAAACACCGGCCTCTTCGCTTGTGGGAGTTCAATCCCGAGGAACCGTGTGCCATTCGAAATTTCATCGGCCTGACGCACGAGGAGATGTACAAGTTGTTCTTCGGACCTCAAGTGGAGTGTCCGGAAATTACCGAGGACGTGGGCCTGAGTAGCAACCGTACCGCCGAGTAGGTAAGGCATCTTCCGACCGAGCGTACTACCTCTCCTTTGATGCGAAGTTATTTCTGAGAGTTTTCTTTTTGACCAGGACTGGCTAACGAAGGCGAAGTTGATTCGGTGCTCGGCCCCCCTCCCTGAGGGTTTGGAAAATCCGATATTGGAAAAGATGCTCCAGACCGCACCTTGCCCGGAGCCCTTGAAGGAAAATGCGGGCGGTCACGGGCCCCAAACGCTGGCCGCTCCAGCCGAGGGAGCGAGCGTCTTCACGAAGGGAGACGACCAGAAGAGGAAAAGGATTGCGTCTGGGGATTCGGAAGCCGAAGCTTCGAAACGGGAGAAGAAGTCTCCCACAGAGGGTCCTACCCCGGGGGGTAAGGTTGCCGCACAAAGTCCTCGGGGGGATCAATTCTCCCACGAGTCATAAGTGACCCAAAACACCTTAATAGTACAGATATGTCGTCATTTCTTCTAAGAAGATAACCACTGCATGTATCTTTGCAGTTCGGGCCTTAGCCCCTCTCAAATGAGCTCGTCTTCGGGGGATCTTCTTCTAGAGATGATGGAGAGCGAAACGCCTCCTCCAGATTCCTCCGCTCCGGAAGCGGGCGACCCTGAAGTGTCGTCGCGGAGGGCCTCTCCGAGTTCGGCGAGGCTAGAAGATAATCCCGTCGACCCCCGAAGTTCCCAGTGTCCGGCTCCCGAAGAGAGCAGACAAACGAGTACGGCACCGTCTAGTGTGCGGTCGGATGTTCTGAGGGAGTTGGTGGGGCAAGCGGCCATCTCAGATGAACACCGTGTGCTGATGAATACGGTGATGGAGAGAATCTTGTCCGCCGAAAGCGGATTGCATAAAGCTTTTATGAGTCTACTGACAGGTTTTGAGGTACGTAAAATAATGTATGATAGTCCTGCACATGCTAAGTGTGCCCTTTGTAGATAGTAGCCCCTGAGACTCTGGTTGTCGTTGGGAACGACGACGATCAGGGGATCATAATCCCAGGTAGTAACCATACTATTTGTATGAGCAGGTGATGGAAGGTCCGGTGGCTAGCCGGACTAGCGAGTTTGCCCATTTAAAACGGCAGTTGGATGCGGTAGACGCCGACATCGAGCTTGTTAACAAAAGGCTTGACGAGGCGCAGGGTAGGTGTTATTATCTGGTAAACGCCGCATAGTAAGAGCAGCATGAAGCCAATATATTTAACATGTTATTACTGCAGATGGAGCTGCCACCGTTGAAACCTTGCGGGCGGAACTTGCCCGAGCCAAGGAACAAGCAAGATTGGGTAATGTGGATGCTTTGAAGGCGGCCCAAGAGTTGCGAGCCGAGAAGGCCGCGAATGGCGAGAGCCGGGATAAGACGGCCAATATGGCCATTGAATTAAAAGCCGCCGTTAACCGTTGCCGGGCTCTTGAAAAGGAAAACCAGGCGAAGGCATCGGACCTTGAGAAGGTTGCTACAACGGGAAAAGACCTCCGCTCTGCTATGAGGGCAAAGGAGGAGCTGCGGGAAGCCGGGGATATTGTAGCCGGGAAATCCTTTATGCTCCAGAGGAAGTTCGGAGATCCACGGTATGCCCCTCTGGATCGGCTATGGAGTTCAGAGGATGCGTATATGGATTTGGCGGCGAGCGCTGCATATGCCGCCAAGTACTTCAAGGGTCAGACGGACCGTCAAGTGGACCAGCTGTTTTCGACACAATTCCATTCTCCCGAGCGTCCACTTTCGTTGTCTGACCAACTAGCCGAATGGGCCGAACTAAATAGGTTGTCCGGACTCGCCATGAGGTCTGTTGTGGATCAGCTATGGCTGGAAAGGCTAAAACCGAACAGCTATTTTGGCTTGGTGCAGTAGTTCCTTGATGTGGTGCCGCGCATTAATGCGATGAAGAGGTCGGCGTGTATAGAAGGCGCACGAATGGCCTTTGCCTGTGCTAAAGCATACTGGGTGGAGATGGATGCTACCACTGTTGCAGCACAGGATTCGGCCATAGGTCGAAGGGCTGCTGAGCACTACTTTGAGGAAGTTCTTGAGGGTGCTCATTTGATAGAGACCCAGTGCTCAAAAAATATTATGTTTGAGTGACATGAAATCTCATTGTAAGCGAAATGCTTTTATAAATTTTCATAAGGCTACTTTTATACTTGTGCCTGAAAGTAATGTGATACCTCCTGGGCGGCCGTTTATGTATACATGTGTATAACCTGAAAGATTGCAGTCGTCGGCTTCAACCCCCATGCATATAATGCGGATGTGTTCGCAGAAACACGCGTTCACACTTAACCCAACGTCTTGGTCCTATTAAGGAGGTGATAGCGGAGCGAGCGAGGCAACCGGACTATAATGCTTTAACACTTTCACTTAGCCATAGGAGTTTGACAGTGGGGCTACTAGATAGCCCCTGGTGGCTCCGCACTTTCCTGATCCCTGGGTGCGTATACGCCTGGCCGGAATGCGGCCCTTCGTTAAGGCGGAGGAATTCTAACATTCCCATGGGTCATCGAGTGGTTGACCAGTCTCGCGCTAGATCATGACAGTCAGTTTTCGGCTTTCTCTACTGAGGTGCTCGTCTGGATGAACCAGGGCACAATCGTAGTAGTTCTCCTGGTGCTACCTTAGCCGGTAAAGCGGAACTTAAGGCACCAAAACACAGGAACCGGGCAAACCCAACATTTGACCAAAGACAATGATTCGGAGCTGATGCATATAGGGCCAAACTCGCGACGCTGAACACTCCCTAAGGTATTCGGTCTTTGTGGTATAAACCGGGCCTAAATAATGGCCTTCGTAAGAAGCCCCTTATGTCCAGGTACGTGCATTGGTCTGGCGTGGCCACATGCCAAGACGTCAGCATCCTTCTCAATGGTGGATATGTATCAACAAGAGACAGTAAAAAAGGTTTACGCAGGGTCTTAATCTAAAAAGAATCCTTGGAGCGGGTCCCTGCTGCACGTCTGCGCCTGTGTCTCCGTTGTGCCGTATCCTGGACGGGCGTGGCACGATGACCGTCTGTAAAAGAGAGGAATTTAGGTGAAAAAGGTTGTCGTGCAAAAAAGATAATTAAAGAAACTATGCATAATTTAAAATGAGGAGGAATGGCCACATGTCTGCGCGCGTTGAGCCCCTTGTAAATAGGGGTGTGACCATTTATTCGGTATAAGTAGCAGCGCCAGACTCAATTAGTTGTGTCTGAGGTCTTGACGACCTATGGGGCACTTTGGCTAGTCCGGGCGACTTTAGTGTGTGGCTGCCAAGGCAGCCTCACTCTCTTCGGCGCGCAGAGATCGCTTGATATTTCTGTGCACTGAAATGATGCCGCGTGGACCGGGCATCTTGAGTGTGAGGGAGGCGTAGTGTGGTATTGCATTAAAGCAAGAGAAAGATTCGCGCCCGAGCAGTGCTTGATAGCCACTTTGAAACGGGGTGATGTGGAAGGTTAAATGCTCGCTACGGAAGTTATCGAGGGAGCCGAATATAACTTGTAGTAGGAGGGAGCCCGTACAGCGAGCCCTTGGGCCTGGCGTTACTCCTTTGAAGGTAGTATTGCTATGGCGAATTTGTGTTGGGTCTAACCCCATCCCGCAGATTGTATCCTGGTATATTAGGTTTAGGCTGCTGTCGCCGTCCATCAAGACTCGTGTGAAGTGATATCCGCCAATTACTGGGTCTAATACCAAGGCAGCCCATCCTGCGTGTCGGATACTTGCTGAGTAATCGCGATGGTAGAAAGTGATCGGTCATTGGCAGGACTTTGCAATGACAGGCACTTTGGTATATTTTCCTGGGGGTGCTGCATTGTTTTTTTCTTGATCATGTGTAGTACGTTTACTGTTTTGACTTCTTGTGGGAATTTCTTTTGTTCCCTAGTGTCTTGCGTGGGAGGCTCGTCCTCGTCTTCACTTGGTGTAACCTCCCCCTTGTGTACGGCGTTGAGCTTGCCGGACTGCTTGAAGACCCAACATTCTCTGTGGGTATGATTAGCGGGCTTGCTAGGGGTACTATCTGACATACCTGGTCTAGAATTTTGTTGAGGCTGGACGGTTCATCCTTGGTGCCTTTAGTGGGCGGCTTTTGACCTGGCTGGGAGATTTTGAATCATGCATTTACTGCCGTGCCCTTCGTGTTGTCTTCTTTATTCCGGCATTTGCTATTGCTGTTGCGCCGTGATTTCCCGTTTCCATCTCTAACTTCAAATGTACTGGGGTCGCTGGTGCTGCATCTGGCTAGCCAGCTATCCTCACCCGCGCAAAAACGGGCCATGAGGTTTGTTAATGCGGCCATCGTTCTCGGCTTATTTTGGCCGAGGTGTCTGGCGAGCCATTCGTCATAGACGCTATGCTTGAAAGCTGCCAAGGCTTCGGCGTCCAGACAGTCGACAATCTGGTTCTTTTTAGTGAGAAACCTGTTCCAAAGCTTTCGGGCTGACTCTCCGGGCTGTTGAGTTATATGACTCAAATCATCTGCATCCGGAGGTCGGACATAAGTTCCTTGAAAATTTGCCCGAAAGGCGTCTTCGAGCTCTTCTCAACTTCCAATGGAGCTTTCAGGGAGGCCTTTGAGCCAGTGACGAGCTGGCCCTTTGAGCTTGAGGGGTAAGTATTTGATGGCGTGGAGATCATCTCCTCGAGCCATATGGATATGAAGGATATAGTCCTCAATCCAAATGCCAGGGTCTGTTGTCCCATCGTATGCCTCTACGTTTACGGGCTTTAATCCCTCTGGAAATTCATGGTCCAGCACCTCATCGGTGAAATATAGGGGGTGTGCGGCACCCCTGTAACTGGATGTACCGCGTTGTTCTGATGCTTGTTGTGTTGCATTGTATGCTGGGGCGCGCTTGCGTAGTCCATAGATGGATCTTGTTGCACCATCCTTTGGGTGCGAGCCCTCGCGTGGGTCGCGTGTTGTATTGTGAGCAGCATTGTATGCCGTTCTGTGTTGATAGAGGGGTCGTCTATCCGACCAGGTGGTTGCTTTGATATTTGGTTGTGGGGGGTTGGAGGCCTCCTCATCGAATTCGGGTAGCAGCTTCCGCTTTGGGTAGCTCTTTGAGGGGCGATCGTCGCTGTACATTGCTGCTGTATTAAGTATTTTACTCCATCTGAATTGGAGTTTGTTTTGCGCGGCCTTGAGCCTTCGCTTCTACTTTTTAAGGCTCCTTGCGGTGCCAACGAGCCTTTCGCGGGCATTCTGATGCTCCGGGTGCCTGTCCGGCGTTATGTCGTCCGGACCATTATCCCTGATAGGATTTGTTTGTTCAGTTTGGTTATCCGGATTGCTGTTGTCCGGCAGCGGTTCGCCCTGCTCTAGCGCTAGGTCTGTGTGATCGCTATTTCTGTCGAGGCGGGATATGGGGTGGCGCTTGCGTCGCCGTTTTGACTGCTTTTCGAGGGAACAGGCCTTCAGTGCGTCCTTCCGTTCCTCGTCGTCATCTTTTGGTGCGTCCACCGTGTATACGTCATATGCTGAGGTGGCGTTCCAGGGCCCAACAAGCGCTGGTTCTTCATTGTCTCCTTCATCGGCGTCCATACCGTCGATGTCTTCGGAGTCAAAGTCGAGCATGTCGGTTAAATCCTCGACAGTGGCTACAAAGTGGGTGGTGGGTGGGCATTGAATTTCTTCATCGTCCGTACTCCAACCTTGCTGACCGTAGTCCGGCCAGGGCTCTCCTGATAAAGAGAGAGACTTCAGTGACTTCAGGATATCGCCGAAAGGCGAGTGCTGAAAGACGTCCGCGGCTGTGAACTCCATGATCGGCGCCCAATCGGAATCGATCGGCAGGGGCGCGGAGGGTTCGGAGTCAGGAGAAGAATCCGGCTTCATGGTGTCACGATTCTCGCAGAGTACGGGGCTGGTGTTCGGCTCAACCGCCGTTGGGATCACAGCCCCCGAGGTGGCGTCCAACCGCCCATCCTCGATCGGCGCGGCTGGCTCCGAACTAAGGGTCGGAGCCGACGCGGGTGCGGCCTCCAGGACATTGTTCGGCGGCAGAGCTAGATCATGCTCGTCGTGACAGTGCGGCGCGCTCGGCGGTGGTTCGAGTCCGTCGAAGATCAAGTCCCCGCGGATGTCAGCCGTATAGTTTAAATTTCTGAATCTAACCTGACAGCCAGGGGCGTAGCTTTCGATCTGCTCTAGATGGCCAAGTGAATTGGCCCGCAGTGCGAAGCTGCCAAAGACGAAGATCTGTCCGGGGAGGAAGTTCTCACCCTGGACTGCATCACTATTGATGATCGTAGGAGCCATCGGGCCTGACGGCGACGGCACAGAGGAACTCTCAATGAAAGCACCAATGTTGGTGTCAAAACCGGCGGATCTCGGGTAGGGGGTCCCGAACTGTGCGTCTAGGCCGGATGGTAACAGGAGGCAAGGGACACGAAGTTTTACCCAGGTTCAGGCCCTCTCGATGGAGGTAAAACCCTACGTCCTGCTTGATTAATATTGATGATATGGGTAGTACAAGAGTAGATCTACCACGAGATCAGAGAGGCTAACCCTAGAAGCTAGCCTATGGTATGATTGTTGATGTGTATGTTGTCCTACGGACTAAAACCCTCTGGTTTATATAGACACCGGAGAGGGTTAGGGTTACATAGAGTCGGTTACAATGGTAGGAGATCTGAACATCCGTATCGCCAAGCTTGCCTTCCATGCCAAGGAAAGTCCCTTCCGGACACGGGACGGAGTCTTCAATCTTGCATCTTCATAGTCTAGGAGTCCGGCTTGAAGGTATAGTTCGGCTATCTGAACACCCCCTAATCCAGGACTCCCTCAACCACTCTACGTGGTTAATGTTCCATGGCAAATGTCGTGCGTCGACAGCTTCCCCGCGGATAACTTCTTCCTCCGATTCGATTACATATTCGACATGTTTCACGTGAAGAAGCTAGATTTTACGTTTGTCCACCTTTATGCCTTGCACATGAACTACATCATCGGGGTTGAGCAGATATCTAATATCTGTGTCGCTGACCCGTACTACATGCATGAGGGCTTCTTGGGAGTCTACGCAAAGCACCGTGAATACGTGAGGGATTACATCGTCACTTTCATGCTCGCCAATAAGGACAAGGAGGCGATTCTCGTGCCTTATCATCCCGTGTAAGTCATCTGCGCTGCTATCCTTCCTTCGATTTCAATCATTCATTTGCACGGTGGAGGCTAATTAATTTGAGGTGTACTTATTTTGCGCAGCGGCGGGCGCGCCGTCCTCATCATCCTCTACCCCCCGATTCTCCCACGCTCTTTACTTGGACTCGTCGAAGAACATTCACAAAAAAGATTACACCCACATCAAGGATGTTCTCAACAGTGCTATGTTTTACTACCAAGCAAGGGGTGGAGAGGTCAGGGACAAGAAGACAAGGGGCGGCTGGGCCGCCTTTGGCCAGAAGACCGACTTCTGCTGCATCTAGCAACCGAACGATTCTCTTAATGATGGATTCTATGTCCTACACCACATGCTGGAGTACAGACGGGATCACCAGAACCTTCGCATGTCACCTAGATCCGGCGATGCCCATATTCTGCAATGGGCAAAGGACATAGGAGATATCGAGGATCATCGACTTCGAGCTGAGTTCTATAACATCCAACGCGAACTGGCCCAAATCATCATGAAGGAGGTCGTCGGAAAAATAGGGATGTTCTACGGAGAAGGACAAATGTCGCGGAAGACGTCCGAACATGGATAGCCTCTAAGTGTATCAACATGAAGCCTTTCACTAAGCTCAAGGACTACCTCCCTGACTTGGATGGATGGAACGACATGTTGGAGTGATTGTCGATATATGACAATGTGTCTGTTTAGTCCATACTTTCTCTATGATAAAACTTTGAGTTATGCACAGTGAAACTTTATTTGTGATGTAATTAAACCGTCCTCCTCCTCGACTAGTGAAAATCACTCTAGTTAGGGCATTTTGGGGTACGATGAACTTTGTTATTTATGCTTATGATATGTTGTTTCTATTTTTGCCAAGTCTGTCTCTTTCTGTTGCTCAACTATATATGTTGCATATTATCGACTCATGTGACGATGCAGGTGCATAGATCATAGACGGCGAAGAAGTGCTACGCTAGGAGTATATATACGACAAGTGGCCGGAGTGTCAGGCCCAGGTGTACCGGTTTCCGGTTTCCGAGCGACAGGAAGTAGTTAGTTTAGGTTCACGCTAATGCGAGAGAGGGATACGAACTCATGTACTCAAAGTGATAGCTCTTCTCGCGTATATCATTGTTTAGATGGATGACGATGTATTTGCAAGTAATCGAGACTTGTATCGCTATTTTCGAGATGATGACGAGAGACCACTTTGTGTTGGATGATGATTATGATGAGACTATTTGTATGTATATGCTATGATTACATCTGTGGTCTCGCAGGCATTTGTATGTGTATCATGATGACATTTGTATGTGCTAAAGATTCTTCTATAAAGCCTGTTCAAATACAAAACAAATATGCCGAAAAAAACAAAAAACTACTAAAATTAGCAGTAGCGAGTGGAGGAATGTTAACAACAGCGCGGTAGTAGCAGTAGCACGCACGGAAGAAGCGCGCTATAGCTATTAGCAGTAGCGAGCTTCCACTAAGCGTGCTGCTGCTACACTTGTGTAGCAGTAGCGCTGGTGAGCACGCGCTACTGCCATGTGTTAGCAGTAGCACCTTATTAGTAGCACCGGTCCGCGCGCTACTGATACACCTAAAACCCACGCTGCTGCTAGCCTTTTCCCTAGTAGTGTATAAAGATGGTGATATTAGAGTCGTGCTAGTTGAGTAATTATGAAATTGAGAAATACTTTTGTTGAGGTTTGCAAGTTCCGTAACATGCTTGTATGGTAACCATTGTGACAAATTTGAAGCATGAGGTGTTTCTTTGATTGCCTTCCTTATGAGTGGCGGTCGGGGATGAGCGATGGTATTTTCCTACCAATCTATCCCCCTATGAGCATGCGCATAGTGCTTGGTTTTGATGACTTGTAGATTTTTGCAATAAGTATGTGAGTTCTTTATGACTAATGTTGAGTCCATGGATTATATGCACTCTCACCCTTTCCATCACTGCTAGCCTCTTCGGTACCGTGCATTGTCCTTTCTCACCTTGAGAGTTGGTGCAAACTTTGCCGGTGCATCCAAACCTCGTGATATGAGATGCCCTATCACACATAAACCTCCTTATATCTTCCTCAAAACAGCCACCATTGCTAGCCTCTCTTGTGTCGCGCAACTTTCATCGGTACCATAAACCCATCATTTACTTTCGTCAAAACAGCCAGCATACCTACCTATTATGGCATTTCCATAGACATTCCGAGATATATTGCCATGCAACTTTCCACTATTCCGTTTATTATGACACGCTTCATTATAGTCATATTGCTTTGCATGATCATGTAGTTGACATCGTATTTGTGGCATGGCCACCATTCATAATTTTTCATACATGTCACTCTTGATTCATTGCACATCCCGGTACACCGCCGGAGGCATCTACATAGAGTCATATTTTGTTCTATGTATCGAGTTGTAATTCTTGAGCTGTAAGTAAATAAAAGTGTGATGTTCTTCATTATTAGAGCATTGTCCCATGTGAGGAAAAGGATTATGGAGACTATGGTTCCCCCACAAGTCGGGATGAGACTCCGGACGAAAAAAAGAGGCCATAAAAAAGAGAAGGCCCAAACAAAAACACAAAAAATGAGAGAAAAATAGAGAAGGGACAATGTTACTATTCTTTTTCCACACTTGTGCTTCAAAGTAGCACCTTGATCTTCATGATAGAGATCCTCTTATGTTGTCACTTTCATATACTAGTGGGAATTTTTCATTATAGAACTTGGCTTGTATATTCCAATGATGGGCTTCCTCAAATTGCCCTAGGTCTTCGTGAGCAAGCAAGTTGGATGCACACGCACTTAGTTTCTTTTGTTGAGCTTTCATACACTTATAGCTCTAGTGCATCCGTTGCATGGCAATCCGTACTCACTCACATTGACATCTATTGATGGCCATCTCCATAGCCCATTGATACGCCTAGTTGATGTGAGACTATATTCTTCCTTTTTGTCCTCTCCACAACCACCATTCTATTCCACTATTGTGCCATGTCAATGGCTCGCTCTCACATATTGCATGAAAGTTCAAAAAGTTTGAGAATACTAAAGTATGAAACAATTGCTTGGCTTGTCATCGGGGTTGTGCATGATTGGAGCACTTTGTGTGACGAAAATGAAGCATAGCCAAACTATATGATTTTGTAGGGATGAGCTTTCTCTGGCTATGTTATTTTGAGAAGACATAATTGCTTGGTTAGTATGCTTGAAGTATTATTATTTTTATGTCAATATTAAACTTTTGTCTTGAATCTTTCAGATCAGAACATTCATGCCACAATAAAGAAAATCACATTGAAAATTATGTTAGGTAGCATTCCACATCAAAAATTCTGTTTTTATCATTTACCTACTCGAGGACGAGCATGAGTTAAGCTTGGGGATGCTTGATATGTCTCCACTATCTATAATTTTTTATTGTTCCATCCTATTATAGTATCTGTTTTGGATGTTTAATGGGTTTTAATATGCTCTTTTATATTATTTTTGGGACTAACCTATTAATCAGAGGCCCAGCGCCAGTTTTTGTTTTTTTTGCCTATTTCAGTGTTCCGTAGAAAATGAATATCAAACGGAATCCAAATGGAACGAAACCTTCGCGGGGATCTTTCTTGGAACAAACGCAAACCAGGAGACTTGGAGTGGAAGTCTAGAACTCCGCGACGCGTGCACGAGATAGGAGGGCACGCCCAGGGGGTAGGCGTGCCCCCACCCTCATGGGCCCCACGGAGCTCCACCGACGTACTTCTTTCGCCTATATATACTCTTATACCCTAAAAACATCAGGGGGAGCCCCGAAACCACCTTTCCACCGCCGCAACCTTCTGTACCCGTGAGATCCCATCTCGGGCCTTTTCCGGCAATCTGCCGGAGGAGGATTCGATCACGGAGGGCTTCTACATAAACACCATAGCCTCTCTGATGATGTGTGAGTAGTTTACCATAGACCTTCGGGTCCATAGTTATTTGCTAGATGGCTTCTTCTCTCTCTTTGGTTCTCAATACAAAGTTCTCATCGATGTTCTTGGAGATCTATTCGATGTAATACTTTGCGGTGTGTTTGCCGAGATCCGATGAATTGTGGATTTATGATCAAGTTTATATCTGAATAAAATTTGGTTCTTCTCTGAATTCTTATATGCATGATTTGATATCTTTGCAAGTATCTTCGAATTATTGGTTTAGTTTGGCCTAGTAGATTGATCTTTCTTGCAATGGGAGAAGTGCTTAGCTTTGGGTTCATCCTTTCCCAGTGACAGTAGGGGCAGCAAGGCACGCATTGTATTGTTGCCATCAAGGATTAGAAGATGGGGTTTATATCATATTGCTTGAGTTTATCCCTCTACATCATATCATCTTGCTTAATGCATTACTCTGTTCTTATGAATGTAATACTCTAGATGCATGCTGGATAGCGGTCAATGTGTGGAGTAATAGTAGTAGATGCAGAATCGTTTCGGTCTACTTAACATGGACATGATGCCTATAGTCATAATCATTGCCTAGATATTCTGATAACTATGCGCTCTTCTATCAATTGCTCGGCCCCCGGGTAATACATGCTTTCATGAGAGAAGCCACTAGTGAAACCTATGGCCCCCGGGTCTCTTTCTTATTATATTGCATCACTTTTTATTTACATCACATATAGTTTACTAATTTTCTATCTTTACTTTCTAATCTATACAACAAAAATACCAAAAATATTTATCGTACTATCTTTATCAAATCTCACTTTCGCAAGTGACCGTGAACGGATTGACAACCCCTTTATCGCATTGGTTGCGAGGTTCTTGATTGTTTGTGCAGGTACTTGGTGACTTGCGTGTTATCTCCTACTGGATTGATACTGATACGTTTCCATCGTATCTACTTTTCGAAACACTTTTGACCTTGTTTTGGACTCTAACTTGCATAATTTCAATGGAACTAACCCGGACTAACGCTGTTTTCAGCAGAATTGCCATGGTGTTATTTTTGTCCAGAAATAAAAGTTCTCGGAATGACCTGTAATATCATGGAGAATATTTTTGGAATATATAAAAAATACCGGTGAAAGAATCAACGTCAGGGCCCCACACCCTGTCCACAAGGGTGGGGGGCGCGCCCACCCCCTGAGGCGCGCCCCCTGTCTCGTGGGCCCCCTGATGCTCCACCGACCTCAAGTCCAACTCTATATATTCATGTTCGGGGAGAAAAAAATCAGGGAGAAGGATTCATCGCGTTTTACGTTACAGAGCCGCCGCCAAGCCCTAATCTCTCTCGGGCGGGCTGATCTGGAGTCCGTTCGGGGCTCCGGAGAGGGGAATCCATCGCCATTATCATCATCAACCTTCCTCCATCACCAATTTCATGATTCTCACCACCGTGCGTGAGTAATTCCTTCGTAGGCTTGCTGGACGGTGATGGGTTGGATGAGATTTATCATGTAATCGAGTTAGTTTTGTTAGGGTTTGATCCCTAGTATCCATTATGTTCTGAGATTGATGTTGCTATGACTTTGCTATGCTTAATGCTTGTCACTAGGGCCCGAGTGCCATGATTTCAGATCTGAACCTATTATGTTTCCATGAATATATGTGAGTTCTTGATCCTATCTTGCAAGTCAATAGTCACCTACTATGTGTTATGATCTGGTAACCCCGAAGTGACAATCGGGACCACTCCCGGTGATGATCGTAGTTTGAGGAGTTCATGTATTCACCAGGTGTTAATGCTTTGGCCGGTTCTCTATTAAAAGGAGGCCTTAATATCCCTTCTTTTCCAATAGGACCCCGCTGCCACGGGAAGTTAGGACAAAAGATGGCATGCAAGTTCTTTTCCATAAGCATGTATGACTATATTCGGAATACCTGCCTGCATTACATTGATGAACTAGAGCTAGTTCTGTGTCACCCTATGTTATAACTGTCATGAGGAATCACATCCGACATAATTATCCATCACTAATCCAATGCCTATGAGTTTTTAATATATTGATCTTTGCTTAGTTAGTTTACCGTTGCTACTGTTACAATCACTACAAAACCAATACTGTTACTTTTGCCACCGTCACCATTACTTCCATATTACTTTGCTACTAAATACTTTGTTGCAGATATTAAGTCTTTCAGGTGCGGTTGAATTGACAACTCAACTGTTAATACTTGAGAATATTCTTTGTCTCCCCTTGTGTCGAATTAGTAAATTTGGGTTGAATACTCTACCCTCGAAAACTGTTGCGATCCCCTATACTTGTGGGTTATCCAGACTATTTTCTGGCACCGTTATCGGGGAGCATAGCTCTATTCTTTCAGTCACTTGGGATTTATATCTGTTGATCACTATGAGGAACTTGAAAGATGAAAGAACCAAGATTTTCCCCTCAACTACGAGGGGAGATAAGGATTTGCCATCTAGCTCTGCACCTGATTCACCTTCTGTTTTGTGTAAACTTGCGACACCCACTCCTGCTATTTATTCTGATATGTCACATGTTATTGATGATGCCACTTCTGCTTTGCATCAAACTTATGATGAAACTACTTCTATGCTTGATAATACTGTGCCATTAGGTGAATTTCTTGATGAACAACTTGCTAGGGTTAAAGAGAATGAAATTATTAAAACTGATAATATTGATGAAAGTGATGATGAAGATTCTCCCCCTAGATATGAATTGTATGTTGTGCCTGAGGGTTATGTTATGGATGAAGAAACTACTAGAGACTTTTTAGCTTGCAATGGTAGATATGATCTTAAGAAACTGTTAGCCAAGCTGAAAGAAAAGTCTTCGAATGCTAGAATGAAATATGACCATGCTTTTGCTACTTCACCTATCTGTATTTCCGACAAGGACTATGATTTCTCTGTCGATCCTCAGTTAATTACTTTGGTTGAATCTGATCCTTTTTATGGCTATGAATCTGAAACTGTTGTGGCACATCTTACTGAATTAAATGATATAGCCCCCCTTTTCACTAATGATGAGAGAACTTGCTATTACTTTATCCTTAAGTTGTTTCCGTTCTCATTAAAGGGTGATGCTAAAACATGGTTTCATTCTTTTGATCCTGGTTGTGTGCGTAATCCCCAGGATATGATTTATTACTTCTCAGCTAAATATTTCCCTGCTCATAAGAAACAAGCCGCCTTAAGGGAAATATATAATTTTGTGCAAAATGAAGAAGAGAGTCTCCCACAAGCTTGGGGGAGGCTTCTCCGAGTACTTAATGCTTTGCCTGATCATCCTCTCAAGGAAAATGAAATACTTGATATATATCTTTTATAATGGACTAACCGATGCTGGTTGTGTTTTCAGGGAAAGAACTATCGATCAAGCTGAATTGCTATTGAATAATATGTTGAGTAATGAAAATGATTGGACACTTCCTGAACCAACTCCTAAGCCAACTCCGAAGAAAAGGGGTATATCTCAGTCCTGAAGATATGCAAGATGCAAATAAATCTATGAAAGAAAAAGGTATTAAAGCTGAAGATGTTAAGAATTTACCACCTATTGAAGAAATACATGGTATTGATAACCTGACACAGGTAGTAAAGGTAAATTCTTTCTATAGATTTGATAAGGGTGAAATCCCATCTACTAAGTTTGCTAGTCAATGCCTGGATGAGTTTGATATTTTTATGGTTAAACAAGAAGATTTCAATGCTTATGTTGGTAGACAATTGAAACGTAATGCTTATATGATTGAACACTTGAGTGATTATATGTCTAGATTTAAAGGAGAACTTAAACTTATTAGTAAACATGCTTCTAGGATTACCACTCAAGTAGAACAAGTGCTTAAAGCACAAGATGATATGCTCAATGAATTAAATAATAAGAAAAATGAAAATGCTATTAGAGTTGTGACTAGAGGGGGTAAAATGACTCAAGAACCTTTGTATCCTGAGGGCCACCCTAAGAGAATTGAGCAAGATTAGTAGAGAACTAATGTTGATGCACCTAGTTCTTCCAAGAAGAAGAAAAAGAAAAATGATAGGACTTTGTTGACACACATGAGAATCCCAATGATATTTCTATTTCTGATGCTGAAACACAATCTGGTAAAGAACATGAACCTAGTGATAATCTTAATGATGATGTTCATGTTCATGCTCAACCTAGCAATGACAATGATATAGAGATTGAACCTGCTGTTGATCTTGATAACCCACAATCAAAGAATCAACGTTATGATAAGAGAGACTCCGTTGCTAGGAAGCACGGTAAAGAAAGAGAACCATGGGTTCAGAAACCCATGCCTTTTCCTCCTAAACCATCCAAGAAAAAGGATGATGAGGATTTTGAGCGCTTTGCTGAAATGATTAGACCTATCTTTTTGCGTATACGTTTGACTGATATGCTTAAAATGAATCCTTATGCTAAGTATATGAAAGATATTGTTACAAATAAAATAAAGATACCTGAAGCTGAAATTTCCACCATGCTTGCTAATTATACTTTTAAGGGTGGAATACCTAAGAAACTAGGAGATCCAGGAGAACCAACTATACCATGCTCCATCAGAAGAAACTATGTTAAAACTGCTTTATGTGATCTTGGAGCCGGTGTTAGTGTTATGCCTCTGTCTTTATATCGTAGACTTGATTTGAATAAGTTGACACCTACTGAAATATCTTTGTAAATGCCTGATAAATCAATTGCTATACCTGTGGGTATTTGTGAGGATGTGCCTGTTGTGGTTGCAAACGTTACTATTTTTACAGACTTTGTTATTCTTGGTATTCCCGAGGACCATAGTATGCCTATTATTCTTGGTAGACCCTTTTTGAATACTGCAGGTGCTGTTATTGATTGCAACAAAGGCAATGTCACTTTTCATGTTAATTGTAATGAGCATACGGTGCACTTTTCGAGGAAACAACCTCAAGAACACAGTATTAATTCTATCGGAAAAACTTCAACGATTACTATTGGAGGTTTTAAATTTCCTCTTCCTACTTTTAAGAAGAAATATGATATTCTTATTGTTGGGGACATGCATATCCCCGTTGAGGTAACTTAGTGTTATTCGAAAATTCTTCGGCTTCATGTTATTCGGAAAGAGTTTGCTAACAAGACTTGATCAACCTTGTTAGTGGATTCCTTTTGATGAGCATGAGATGGACGAAGTTAGAAAGCACAACTCTCTGTACCCTCTTATTACTTTCTGTAAATTAGTTTAAATAAAGCAAAAATAGTATCTTATGTCTGTTTTCTGAATTATCCTTGCAATAAAAAATACACCGAAATAAAAGTTCTCCAAATGTCCTGAAAATTTGATATGATTTTTATAGAATATTTAAGAATTATTGGCACTGAGAACACACCTAGGGGACCCACCACCTAGCCACGAGGGTCCTGGGCGCCCCCACCCCCCTAGGGCATGCCCCCCTGCCTCGTGGACCCCATGTGGGCCCCCTCCACTTATGTTTGCACCCACACACTTCGTCTTCCTCCAGAAAAAATCATCCACCAGCTCAAACCCGAGTTCTAGCTCATCTTGCTGCCATTTTCGATCTCCTTGCTCAAAGCTCCATTCACAAAACTACTTTGGGGGATTGTTCTTCGGTATGTGACTCCTCCAATGGTCCAATTAGTTTTGTTCTAGTTCTAGCTCATATTTATTGCAATTTTTTGCTGCTTAGGTGACCCTGTTCTTGAGCTTGCATGTCAAATTTATGTGGTCAAAAGTAGTTTTAATGCATGATATGGCCTCTAGGCACTTGTGGGAGTAGTTGCTATCAATCATGTTGAGTTTGATTCACTTTTATTTTGAGTCAGTAAAATTTCAGAAATTTTTCAGAGGAAGAAAAACGTTTAGGAAAATGTACCAAGGTGGTTCCTCAAGGAAGCAAGGCCCAAGGCTCGCGATATGTGAGCCAGGTAGTGAACTACCAAGGGAAGCTCAAGTGCGGCCTTGTGAACGGCCGTCAGAGGAGTTCATGGTGCAGGCAGGCATCAAGGATGAATTTGACGCGTATGTGCGTAACGCTGATCTTGAGAGCTTTGTGTCAGATAAGTGCCGGCAATACCTCTATTTTTAACTGATTCATTTGTGAGAAGGTTTAAATTTACATCCTCGCACAATTCTCACACTGGTTTATATTTGATCTTTATGATAAACCATATACCATCGACCTAGAAGATGTTAATACTGCTTGTGAACTCCCGCACTGGGCAATGTTAGTGAACCTCGCAAATCTAAATATAAAGACTTTCTTGCTAGTATTACTGTGGGGGAATCTAGGGAAATCACACAAGCTACCATAGGGAGCATTCATTTCCCTTCCATACATTATTTTGCTCTCTTCATTGGTAGATGCATTAACGGGAAAGATGAGGCTTGTCACATGTGCGTTCCAGATCTTAGTGTCCTCAAGAGTGCGGTATTAGGTGATAAACAATATAACTTGGGGGCTATTGTTGCAAGTAGGTTGCATCACGACAATATAAGTGGAGATTTGTTTGGTGGAATTTATGCAACTCGTGTAGCTAACTATCTTGATATACCCATACATGGAAATTATATTGAGTTACCTCCTGCTTATCTAGATTATGAGGCTATGGTTTGTGCTACCTCTGGAGCACTGCGTTGGTTTTCCCTTGAAGAGGAAAGGGCGATGCAGCAAAGTAGCATTAGTATTTCCCTCAGTTTTTGAGAACCAAGGTATCAATCCAGTAGGAGACTACATGCAAGTCCCTCGTACCTACACAAAGAAATAAGAACCTCGCAATTAACGCGATAAAGGGGTTGTCAATCCCTTCACGGTCACTTACGAGAGTGAGATCTAATAGAGATAATAATAATAAGATAAATATTTTTGGTATTTTTATGATATAGATTGAAAGTAAAGATTGTAAAATAAAATAGATTGGAAACTTATATGATAAAAGATAAACCCAAGGGTCATAGGTTTCACTAGTGGCTTCTCTCAAGATAGCATAAGTATTACGGTGGGTGAACAAATTACTGTCGAGTAATTGATAGAAAAGTGCGTAATTATGAAAATATCTAGGCATGATCATGTATATAGGCATCATGTCCGGGACAAGTAGACCGAAATGATTCTGCATCTACTACTATTACTCCACACATCGACCGCTATCCAGCATGCATTTAGAGTATTAAGTTCATAAGAACAGAGTAACGCATTATGCAAGATGACATGATGTAGAGGGATAAACTCAAGCAATATGATATAAACCCCATCTTTTTATCCTCGATGGCAACAATACAATACAAGCCTTGCTGCCCCTGCTGTCACTCGGAAAGGACACCTCAAGACTGAACCCAAAGCTAAGCACTTCTCCCATTGCAATTAAGATCAATCTAGTAGGCCAAACCAAACTAATAATTCGAAGAGATTTGCAACGATAACCAATCATACATAAAAGATTTCAAAGAAGAATCAAATATTGTTCATAGATAAACTTGATCATAAACCCACAATTCATCGGATCTCGACAAACAAACCGCAAAAAGAGTTACATCAAATAGATCTCCAAGAAGATCAAGGAGATGCTACCGCTTGAGCACTGCGTTGGTTTTCCCCGAAGAGGAATGGATGATGCAGTAAAGTAGCGTAAGTATTACCGTCAGTTTTTGAGAACCAAGGTATCAATCCAGTAGGAGGCTACGCGCGAGTCCCTCGTACCTGCACAAAACAAATAAATCCTCGCAACCACCGCGATAAGGGGTTGTCAATCCCTACACGGCCACTTACGAGAGTGAGATCTGATAGATATGATAAGATAATATTTTTGGTATTTTTATGATAAAGATGCAAAGTAAAATAAAAGCAAAGTAAAATAAAAGCAAAGCAAAGATGCAACAGTATAATATTTTTTATTTTTTATTTGGCCTTTTTTGGCCTTTCTCTTTTTTTAGGACAATGCTCTATGAATGATGGTCATCACACTTCTATTTACTTACAACTCAAGAATTACAACTCGATACTTAGAACACGATATGACTCTATATGAATGCGTCCGGTGGTGTACCGGGATATGCAATGAACCAAGAGTGACATGTATGAAAGAATTATGAATGGTGGCTTTGCCACAAATACTATGTCAACTACATGATCATGTTAAGCAATATGACAATGATGAATGTGTCATGATAAACGGAATGGTGGAAAGTTGCATGGCAATATATCTCGGAATGGCTATGGAAATGCCATAATAGGTAGGTATGGTGGCTGTTTTGAGGAAGATATAAGGAGGTTCATGTGTGAAATAACGTATCATATCACGGGGTTTGGATGCACCGGCGAAGTTTGCACCAACTCTCCATGTGAGAAAGGGAAATGCACGGTACCGAAGAGGATAGCAATGATGGAAGGGTGAGAGTGTTTATAATCCATGGACTCAACATTAGTCATAAGGAACTCACATTGAAGGGTGAGAGTGTGTATAATCCATAGCTCCAAGTAAAGTTACCGATAGAAGTAGACGAAAAGAGGGGATGCCTTCCGGGGCATCCCCAAGCTTTGGCTTTTAGGTGTCCTTAGATTATCTTGGGGGTGCCATGGGCATCCTCAAGCTTAGGCTCTTGCCACTTCTTGTTCCATAATCCATCAAATCTTTACCCAAAACTTGAAAACTTCACAACACAAAACTTAAAGTAGAAAATCTCGTGAACTCCGTTAGCGAAAGAAAACAAAAGACCACTTCAAGGTACTGTAATGAACTCATTCTTTATTTATATTGGTGTTAAACCTACTGTATTCCAACTTCTCTATGGTTTATAAACTATTTTACTAGCCATAGATTCATCAAAATAAGCAAACAACACACGAAAAACAGAATCTGTCAAAAACAGAACAGTCTGTAGTAATCCGTACCTAGCGTAAGATCTGGAACCCCAAAAATTCTAAAGTAAATTTCTGGACGTGAGTAATTTAACTATTAATCATCTTCAAAAAGAATTAACTAAATAGCACCTCCAAATAAAAATGGCATCAGTTCTCGTGAGCGCTAAAGTTTCTGTTTTTTACAGCAAGATATCAAGACTTTCCCCAAGTCTTCCCAATGGTTCTACATGGCACAAACACTAATTAAACACAAAAAACACAACCTAAACAGAGGCTAGATAAATTATTTATTACTAAACAGGAGTAAAAATGAAATTGGGTTGCCTCCCAACAAGCGCTATCGTTTAACGCCCCTAGCTAGGCATAAAAAGCAATGATAGATCTAGGTATCGCCATAGTAGTAAGATAGATCATTAAAACTCATTTCATATTCTATACGTTCGGCAGCAAGTTTTCTTTGAGGCAAGCAAAAGTAATCAAAAGGGCTAAATTTAATGGGGCAAAAGTCCCCAAGATCAACCTTGGGAGGTATAGGTTCCTCCTTTGGTCCTTCGTATTGCACAACCAATTCATCATTATATGCATTCTTTTGACAAAACTTTGTGAGCCTATATTCAAGAGAATATCCTAGTTCATTATTTCGAATGGACAAATCATCATTAAGCTCAGAAATTCTATCAACTAAAACATTGGTAGGAACCCTTTTTCTATGATTTTCATTGAAAGCAACATAGTCTAGAGATTGAAAATGCATTATTTCTTCTTGATCAAAAAGGATAGCCTCTATGGGAGGACGGCAAGCATCAACCCTATAATGCGCAAGATTTCTTTGGCTTCTCTTATTATGAATCTAAACTCATGAGCAAAAAAGATAGTAGCGGCACGCTTAATAGAAGAATGCTCAGTTATAGAAAATTCTAGGAAAATCCTTTGTATGCAAGGATGCAAGTGCATGAATTGTCTTTCAAGTTCAACTAAAAGCATGGCAATAGCGTCCGCAAGACTACTAGTGCTATGAAGGATAGAACTACCCATAGAAGGTAAAGCACCGACACAAGTAAAGAAATCTTGAATAACTCCTTTTCCAATAATATTACCACTATCAACACGGATATTTTTTGTATGTAAGATGGGGGGTTCTTTAGCAGGAGCATCAGAATTTTTCAAGACATTATTATTGTCCATATCGACAATAATTTCCCCTATTTCATACATAACGGCGAACAGTGAGTGCAAAGGGCAAAAAGAGGCAAATAGAGAAAGAGAGGGAGGATAGAGAGAGAGAGGGCGAATAAAACGGCAAGGGTGAAGTGGGGGAGAGGAAAACGAGAGGCAAATGGCAAATAATGTAATGCGGGAGATAGGGATTATGATGGGTACTTGGTATATTGACTTTTGCGTAGACTCCCCGGCAACGGCACCAGAAATCCTTCTTGCTACCTCTTGAGCACTGCGTTGGTTTTCCCCGAAGAGGAAGGGATGATGCAGTAAAGTAGCGTAAGTATTTCCCTCGGTTTTTGAGAACCAAGGTATCAATCTAGTAGGAGTGAGGGAGTCCTGGATTAGGGGGTCTCCGGACAGCCGGACTATCTCCATTGGCCGGACTGTTAGACTATGAAGATACAAGATTGAAGACTTCGTCTCGTGTCTGGATGGGACTCTACTTGGCGTGGAAGGCAAGCTAGGCAATACGTATATGGATATCTCCTCCTTTTTAACCGACCTTGTGTCACCCTAACCCTCTCCGGTGTCTATATAAACTGAAGGGTTTTAGTCCATAGGACAACAATCATAACATACAATCATACCATAGGCTAGCTTCTAGGGTTTAGCCTCTGTGATCTCATGGTAGATCTACTCTTGTACTACCCATATCATCAATATTAATCAAGCAGGACGTAGGGTTTTACCTCCATCAAGAGGGCCCGAACCTGGGTAAAACATCGTCTCCCCTGCCTCCTGTTACCATCCGGCCTAGACGCACAGTTCGGGACCCCCTACCCGAGATCCGCTGGTTTTGACACCAACATTGGTGCTTTCATTGAGAGTTCCTATGTGTCGGGACCCCCTTCACGGTGGTTATCTTCTTAGCCCATATCGCAAGATGTACGGCTGATGGTGGGTTATTTTTAGTGGCGACGGTGGTTGAACAAAATATACGGAACCACCCAGATTTTTTTAATCGGAAAATCAAGGGACGATGTGTTGCGCGTCCCAAAAAAACGTCCGTATGCACCAAACGGATTTTAGTAATGAGACGTACACAAAAGCGTCGAATAGAAAACGCCTCTACATAGCTATTTTGTTGTAGTGTAGGCTTGATGGCTCCTACTATCATCGATAGCGATGCGGTCCAGGGTGAGACTTTTCTCCCTGGACAGATCTTCGTATTCGGCGGCTTTATTTGCACTGCGGGCTAATTCGCTTGGCCATCTGGAGCAGATTGAAAGCTACACCCCTGGCCATCAGGTCAGATTTGGAAGTTTGAACAACACGGCCGACATCCGTGGAGACTTGATCTTCGACGGATTCGAGCCATAGCCGGGCGCGCCGCACTGTCGCGATGGGTATGACCTAGCTCTGCCGCCGAACAGTACCCCAGAGGCCGCGCCCACATCAGCTCCGACCCTTAGCTCGGAGCCAACTGCGCCAATCGAGGACGGGTGGCTAGACACCGCCTCAGGGGCTGCAGTCTCGACGGCGATCGAGCCAAACACCAGCATAATCCTCTGCGCAGCCCGTGACTCCAAGGTGCTAGACTCTTTTCCGGACTCCGAACCATCCGCGGCCCTGCCAATCGAATCCGATTGGGCGCCGATCATGGAATTCACCGCCGCGGATATCTTTCAACACTCGCCCTTCGGCAACATTCTAAATTCACTAAGGTCTCTCTCTTTGTCAGGAGAGCCCTGGCCGGATTATGGCCAACATGATTGGGATGCGGATGACGAAGAAATTCGACACCCACCCACCACCCACTTCGTAGCCACTGTCGATGATTTAACCGACATGCTCGACTTTGACTCCGAAGACATCGACGGTATGGACGACGATGTAGGAGATGAACATGAATCAGCACCTATAGGGCACTGGAAAGCCACCTTGTCATATGACATATAAATGGTGGATACACCCAACGAAGGCAATGGCGACGAGATAGCGGAGGATGACCCCTCAAGAAGCAACCCAAGCGCCAACGTCAGCGGCGCCGCTCTAAGTCCCGCCAAAGCAAAAGTGGTGACACCGGCACAGGAGATAATAACACTCCGGATAGTGCCGAAGACAACAAGAATCTCCTCCAGCAAGATTTAGAGCAGGAGGATGAAGGAGCTAGCTCTCCTGAGAGAGCGGCAGACGGAGAGGAGGAGGATCATCACATGCCCCCGCCGAAGACGAGGCAAGCCTCGGCGACGATGAATTCGCCGTACCAGAGGATCCCATTGAACAAGAGCGCTTCAAGCGCCGGCTTATGGCCACGACAAATAGCCTGAAGAAAAAGCAGCAGCAGCTTCAAGCTGATCAAGATCTGTTAGCTGACAAATGGACTGAAGTCCTCGCGGCCGAGGAATATAAACTCGAGCGTCCCTCCAAGAGTTACCCAAGGCGCAGGTTACTACCCCGACTGGAGGAAGAAGCGTATGATACGGCTGATCGGCCACCTCGTGGCCGTGATAGAGAGGCATTCCAGCCAAAAGCTCAGCCTCCACCCCAACGCCATTCAAATAAAAAGGCATGGGGACATACGCCAGACCTGCGAGACATATTGGAGGACAAGGCAAAGCATTCAAGATCGATCTACAGATCACGAGGGCGCTCCACTCTGCGAGACGACAAACGTCACGCCGGATACAGTAAAAGAAAATCCGGTCGGGCCGAACACAGCGGGCAAGACCCATTCAAGCTGTGTCGCGATATAGCCCAATACAGAGGCGCCGCACACCCCTTATGCTTCACAGACGAAGTAATGGAACATCAATTCCCAGAAGGTTTCAAACCTGTAAATATTGAATCATACGACGGCACAATAGATCCCGCAGTATGGATTGAGGATTTCCTTCTCCACATCCACATGGCCCGCGGCGATGACTTACATGCCATCAAATACCTCCAACTAAAGCTCAAAGGACCAGCGCAGCATTGGCTTAACAGCTTGCCAGCGAACTCCATTAGCTGTTGGGAAGATTTGGAAGCCGCATTCCTTGACAACTTTCAGGGCACTTATGTGCGACCACCAGAAGCCGATGACTTGAGCCACATAATTCAGCAGCCAGAAGAGCCGGCCAGGCAATTCTGGACTCAGTTCCTTACAAAGAAAAATCAAATCATCGACTGTCCAGAGGCGGAGGCCTTAGCGGCTTTCAAGCACAACATCCGAGACAAGTGGCTAGCCCGGCACCTTGGTCAGGAAAAACCGAAATCTATGGCAGCTCTCATGACGCTCATGACCCGCTTTTGTGCGGGAGAAGACAGCTGGCTGGCTCGCAGTAATAACATATCAAAGAACCATGGTACCTCAGATACCAAGGACGGCAATAGCAGGTCACGTCGCAACAAGCCTAAGCGCCGCATTAACAGCGAAAATACTGAGGATACGGCAGTCAATGCCGGATTCAAAGGCTCTAAACCCGGTCAGCGGAAAAAGCCATTCAAACAAAGTACGCCGGGTCCGTCCAGCTTGGACCGTATACTCAATTGCTCGTGTCAAATACACGGCAAGCCAGACAAGCCAGCTAATCACACCAACAGGGATTCTTGGGTGTTCAAGCAAGCCGGCAAGTTAATTGCCGAAAACAAGGACAAGGGGCCACATAGCGATGATGAGGAGGAGCCCCGGCAGCCGCACACTAGAGGACAGAAGAGGTTTCCCCCGCAAGTGCGGACGGTGAACATGATATACGCAACCCACATCCGCAAGAGGGAGCGGAAGCGTGTGCTCAGGGACGTATATGCGTTGGAGCCAATCGCCCCAAAGTTCAACCCTTGGTCCTCCTGTTCGATCACCTTCGATCGCAGGGACCACCCCACAAGTATCCGTCATGGCGGATTCGCCGCACTGGTCCTAGACCCAATCATCGATGGATTTCACCTCACTCGAGTCCTTATGGACGACGGCAGCAGCCTGAACCTGCTTTATCAGGACACAGTGCGCAAAATGGGTATAGACCCCTCAAGGATCAAACCCATGAAAACAACCTTTAAGGGCGTCATTCCAGGTATAGAGGCCCATTGCACAGGCTCAATTACACTGGAAGTGGTCTTCCGATGCTCGGATAATTTTCGAAGTGAAGAGTTAATCTTCGATATAGTCCCGTTCCGCAGTGGTTATCACACGCCGCTCGGGCGAACCGCATTCGCTAGATTCAATGCGGTACCGCATTATGCATACCTCAAGCTCAAGATGCCAGGACCTCACGGAGTTATTACAGTCAATGGAAACACATAGCGCTCTCTCCGAACAGAGGAGCACACCGCGACCCTCGCAGCAGAAGCGCAAAGCAGCCTCTCAAGGCAATCAACAGTTCGGCGCTTCAAAGCCCGGACACCTTCAAGCGCGCTCGGGGCAATCGGCAAATAGACCGCCTGGCGGGATCTGAGCTCGCGTAGCAATACGGCGGCCAAACCCAATCCCAGCCCAACGGCGATATTCGTGTCGCGCGTACATAATTACGCATTAAAAATACCATGGGCACAGGTGGGGAGGGGGGCACAACTGCGGCACGCCCCAAAACGCGGCCTAAACCGCACTAGGGGCTTCCCATTTGGTTATTTTTGTTTTTCTTTCAGGACCTTAATCTCTCGAAACACTGTCCGGCATCACTATTGCCGAACATATGATGCAGCAACCAAGGAGGCAAACAACTACGTCATACCACGGAATTCCTAGGTTGATTACAGTAACGAGCGAAATATTCGATTTCATATCATTCCTTAGCTTGCCCTTGGAAGGGACATAGTCCTACTCTTTGCTTATCGCACTATCTGTATCACTCTTCTTTAACGCAATTTTTCAATAAACAATGCATGACATTATGACTATTATTGCATTCTTGTTATATATATATATATATCTATGTGTTCATTAATGACGCCTTGCAACCGTACACTCTGGTACGTCCAATACACCAGGGGCTTACGTACCCCACAATGCGGTGTGAAAAGTCCGAACACTTTCACAAGTGCGGCACCCCGAACTTATAGCATTATATGCATCAGCTCCGAATCATGTCTTTGGTCAAATGTTGGGTTTGCCCGGCTCCTATGTTTTGGTATCTTACGTTCCGCTCTATCGGCTAAGGTAGCGCTAGGAGAACTACTGCGATTGTGCCCCGGTTCTGCCGGGCTGAGCACCTCAGTAGAGAAAGCTAAAACTGACTATCATGATAATGCGAGAGACTGGTCGCTGTTCGGCGAGGTTTTTCGAGTCCCTAAAGACTTATGCCGCTTAGGGCGAGGGGCCGGCCCTGTCCGGCTTACAGGCGTGTATCGCGCCCCGAATTCGACCTTCCGAATACCAGGGGCTTCGCTGAAATTTAAAATTATAGAATTCTATGGCTAAGTGAGAGTGATAAAGCATTATTAGTCCGGTTGCCTTGTTCGTTGTGCTGAGCACCTCCCTCGAAGGACCCAAACATGGGAACAAGAGTGCTCAGGTTTATCCCGAACACCCCAACACTCGTGGCATGGGGGCAGAAGCCGAGGACTAGCCATCTCTCAGATTGGATAAACAACCAAACAGAAGGTAATATTTTAAATTCAAACAAGCGTTGCATAGCGCATATGAAACATGTTTTCATACATACAGGATAAAACAAGCAAATCTCATTCAAATATTACATCTTTCGAACACTCGTCCGCGATGAGACGGGCGCCCGGCAGAACACCCTCTTAGTACATCTCGGGGTGGCGGTGCTCCTTGCCCTCTGGCAGCCCCTCCTTGATCAGCTTCACGGTGTCTAGCTTGACCCACTGCAATTTCACACGGGCGAAAGCCCGGTGTGCACCTTCAATGCAGGCACATCGCTTGACGACCTCCAGCCGCGGGCAGGCATCCACGAGCCGCCTCACCAGGCCGAAGAAGCTGTTCGGAAGGGCGTCGCCAGGCCACAACCGGACTATAAAGCTCTTCATGGCCTGATCGGCCGCCTTATGTAGCTCGACCATCTGCTTCAGCTGGTCGCTCATTGGCACCGGATGTTCGGCCTCAGCATACTAAGACCAGAATAGCTTCTCCGTCGAGCTTCCGTCCTCGGCCTAGTAAAATTGTGCGGCATCGAACACACTGCGGGGCAAATCTGTGAATGCTCCTGAAGAGCTCCGGATCCGGGTTAGTAATCAGTAATTTACTTTTACATGCTTATTTTGCATATAGAAAGCCTTACCCGCCGCTATCTTCTTCATCGCATCGATCTCTTGGAGGGCCTTTTGGGCTTCGGCCTTGGCACTTTTTACACTCTCGAGGGCCGCGGCAAGCTCAGACTCCCGCGTCTTGGAGTCAAGCTCCAACGCATCGTGCTTCGCCACAAGAGCCTGGAGCTCTTGCTGCACCTTGCCCACCCGAGCCTCGTGCTTCTCTTGCTCGGTCCGCTCCTTTGCCGCTGTATCTTCGGCCTTGGTCAGCGCTTGCTTCAGGGTCGCCACCTCGGTCGTGGCCCCTGGCAAACATACAATGATCCTGTCATTTTGCAATCGCATCCTTTTTTATATATAGATATCTATAGACGGGGTATTACTTACCCTTGTTCTCCTCGAGCTGCCTCTTGGCAAGGCCGAGCTATTTGTGGGACCCCTCGAGGTCCTGCTTTAGTACGGCGACCTCCGCAGTCAGTGCGGCGGATGCCAGCAGCGAAGCCTGCATACGCATATTGACATACTTATATTAGGCCCCTGCGATATTATTTGATCCTTTGTTCGGCTTTTCTTTGTGAAGACCGAACAAAGCATCAGGGGCTACTGTCTATGCGGTAATATTTCTACTACATTTTAACACTTACCTCGAAGTCTGTTAGAAGGCTGGCACAGGCTTCAATAAATCTGCTCTTGGCGGACTGAACCTTATGGATCACCGCACTCATGATAGTGCGGTGCTCCTCATCGATGGAAGCGCTGCGAAGCGCTTCCAGCAGATTGTCCGGTGCCTCTGGATGGACAGAGGTCACCAGCACAGGCGTCTTACCCCTCTTAGAAGTAGGCCGCCTGCCCGAGCCCAGAACCGCTAGAGGGTCCGGCACGGTGTTCGGCTGAGGGCCGAACTCGGAGCTCTCGGGGGCCCCGTCCCCGTGGCTCCTGGAGTCTGGAAGGTCGCCTTGAGGCGCCTCCAGGACTGTCTCCCCTCGATCCGGTGCCTCTTGAGACAACACCTCGGCGTCGTCGGCAGGATGAGGGGAGGTGGCGGTCAGAACTGGATCACTATCCATGTCCGACAAGCCCAAGGAGCCGTCCGATGATACATCGATACTGGCTCACGGCGGCCTGCATAATCATGTTCGGCGTTAGGGAAAGCAGTGCGACAAAGGAATGCTATGAGTTACTCTGGTATCCGAATACTTACGATCTCCCCAGGGGCTTGGCCTAGGGCAACCACTCGCCTTCGCCCTCGTCGGCGGCGGTGGAACTGTCGTGAAGGAGAGTCCTCCCCTTCTTGGACCCTCTAGCCTCCCCAGTTGGGGCGGCCTTCCTTTTCTTGTCTCCCCCAGTCGGTGGGGGAGCATCTTCTTCTTCTTCTTCCTCGTCTTCGGGGGAAGAGTGCGCCGCAGAGTCATCGGACGGTGAGTCCGACGACGCCTGGCGTCGGGAACTCTTTCGGGTTCCCTTAGCCTTATTGGTATTCTCCGGCACCTTATAAGGGGCCGAAGTCAGCATCTTCGCCAGAAGAGCGTCCTGTCAAAGGTACGGGAGTTTAGATCCCGCATAGAGTCAATCTATATAAAAAAATAAGTATCCTGTGAAAGGTAAAGTAGCTTACCGCACTGGCTTGGCGCTTCGCGCTGAATCCGCGATCCTCAGTAATAGGGGGGGGGACCTCGGCACTTTTGAATAGCACCCTCCAGGCATCTTCATGAGTCATGTCGAAGAGCCTGTTCAGAGTTTGGTGTTGCGCCGGATTGAACTCCCACAAGTTGAACTCCCGTTGTTGGTACGGAAGTATCCAGCGGATGAGCATAACTTGGACTATGTTGACAAGGTTGAGCTTCTTGTCCACCATGTTTTGAATACATGTTTGGAGTCCGGTTAGCTCTTTCGAACTACCCCAGGACAGGCCCTTCTCTTTCCAGGAGGTGAGCCGTGTGTGGATGCCAGATCGGAACTCGGGGGCCGCTGCCCATGCAGGGTCGCGTGGCTCGGTGATGTAGAACCACCCCGATTGCCACCCCTTTATGGTTTCCACAAAGGAGCCCTCGAGCCATGTTATGTTGGGCATCTTGCCCACCATGGCGCCTCCGCACTCCGCCTGGCGGCCGCCGACCATCTTCGGCTTGAGATTGAAGGTCTTCAGCCATAAGCCGAAGTGGGGCTTGATGCGGAGGAAGGCCTCGCACACGACGATAAACACCGAGATGTTGAGGATGAAGTTCGGGGCCAGATCGTGGAAATACAGGCCGTAATAAAACATGAGCCCCCGGACGAAGGGATGGAGAGGGAATCCCAGTCCGCGGAGGAAATGGGTGAGGAATACTACCCTCTCACGGGGCCTGGGGGCGGGGATGAGCTGCCCCTCATCTGGGAGCTTGTGCGCGATGTCGTCGGGCAGGTATACGGCTCTCATCAGTTTCTTGATGTCTCCCTCCGTGACGGAAGAGACCATCCACTTTCCTCCCTCTCCAGACATGATTGGAGAAGGTCGAGGTGGGAAGTGCAGACTTGGGCACTAGAGATCGAGTGTGCGAAAACGGATGGGTAAGGGAGGAAGAAGGCGTGGATAGAAAGGTGAATCCTTATCCCTTTATATGGGCAGACGAAACTAAGCGTCCCCACTTGCCTGGTAAAACTCTCTTATCCCCCAAGCACCGCAATTGATGGCGCGGTTGGGTTACCCATGCCCGTATTGATGAGAATCCCGTAATAAGGGGACATGATCTCTGCTTTGACAAGACGTGTCGAAAAACTGCCTCGCGTTATGTGCGGGGCTGGTTAAAAGAAACGGTTCGAATAATCACCGGGCCATGACGTAACGTCATGCTGCCAAAACAAGCCAGCAAATTAGATCTGCGAAAATATTATTCTCTCTACGGTGCAATGTGGAACTTATTTTGCAGGGTCGGACACTATCCTTGTATTCAAATTCTTCTGTGGTGTATTCGGAGAAGGAACCCGCCTTGCAATGCCGAAGACAATACTGCGCGCCGGACTCATCGTCATTGAATCCTGGTTTAGGGGCTACTGAGGGAGTCCTGGATTAGGGGGTCTCCGGACAGCCGGACTATCTCCATTGGCCGGACTGTTAGACTATGAAGATACAAGATTGAAGACTTCGTCTCATGTCCGGATGGGACTCTACTTGGCGTGGAAGGTAAGCTAGGCAATACGTATATGGATATCTCCTCCTTTGTAACCGACCTTGTGTAACCCTAATCCTCTCCGGTGTCTATATAAACCGAAGGGTTTTAGTCCATAGGACAACAATCATAACATACAATCATACCATAGGCTAGCTTCTAGGGTTTAGCCACTCTAATCTCGTGGTAGATCTACTCTTGTACTACCCATATCATCAATATTAATCAAGCAGGACGTAGGGTTTTACCTCCATCAAGAGGGCCCGAACCTGGGTAAAACATCGTGTCCCCTGCCTCCTGTTACCATCCGGCCTAGACGCATAGTTCGGGACCCCCTACCCGAGATCCGCTGGTTTTGACACTCACAAGGAGGCTACGCGCGAGTACTTCATACCTGCACAAAACGAATAAATCCCCGCAACCAACGTGATAAGGGATTGTCAATCCCTACACGGCCACTTACGAGAGTGAGATCTGATAAATATGATAAGATAATATTTTTGGTATTTTTATGATAAATATGCAAAGTAAAATAAAAGCAAAGGAAATAACTAAGTATTGGAAGATTAATATGATGAAGATAGACCCGGGGGCCATAGGTTTCACTAGTGGCTTCTCTCAAGAGCATAAGTATTTTACGGTGGGTGAATGAATTACTGTTGAGCAATTGAGAGAATTGAGCATAGTTATGAGAATATCTAGGTATGATCATGTATATAGGCATCACGTCCGAGACAAGTAGACCGACTCCTGAATGCATATACTACTATTACTCCACTCATCGACCGCTATCCAGCATGCATCTAGAGTATTAAGTTAATGAAAAGAGAGTAACGCCTTAAGCAAGATGACATGATCTAGAGGGATAAACTCATGCAATATGATGAAAACCCCATATTGTTATCCTCGATGGCAACAATACAATACTTGCCTTGCTGCCCCTACTGTCACTGGGAAAGGAAACCGCAAGATTGAACCCAAAGCTAAGCACTTCTCCCATTGCAAGAAAGATCAATCTAGTAGGCCAAACCAAACTGATAATTCGAAGAGACTTGAAGAGATAACCAATCATACATAAAAGAATTCAGAGAAGATTCAAATATTTTTCATAGATAGACTTGATCATAAACCCACAATTCATCGGTCTCAACAAACACACGGCAAAAGGAAGATTACATCGAATAGATCTCCACAAGAGAGGGGGAGAACATTGTATTGAGATCCAAAAAGAGAGAAGAATCCATCTAGCTAATAACTATGGACCCGTAGGTCTGAGGTGAACTACTCACACTTCATCGGAGGGGCTATGGTGATGATGTAGAAGCCCACCGTGATGGATACCCCCTCCGGCGGAGCTCCGGAACAGGCCCCAAGATGGGATCTCGTGGATACATAAAGTTGTGGCGGTGGAATTAGGGTTTTGGCTCCGTATCTGATTGTTTGGGGGTACGTAGGTATATATAGGAGGAAGGAGTACGTCGGTGGAGCAACAGGGGGCCCACGAGGGCGGAGGGCGCGCCTGGGGGGGGGGGTAGGCGCGCCCCCTACCTCGTGGCCTCATCCTTTGTTTCTTGACATAGGGTCCAAGTCTCCTGGATCATGTTCGGTGAGAAAATCACGTTCCCGAAGGTTTCATTCCGTTTGGACTCCGTTTGATATTCCTTTTCTTCGAAACCCTAAAATAGGCAAAAAAAACAGCAATTCTGGGCTGGGCCTCCGGTTAATAGGTTAGTCCCAAAAATAATATAAAAGTGGATAATAAAGCCCAATAATGTCCAAAACAGTAGATAATATAGCATGGAACAATCAAAAATTATAGATACATTGGAGACGTATCAGGAGAACATTGTATTGAGATCCAAAGAGAAAGAAGAAGCCATGTAGCTAATAATTGTGGACCCGAAGGTCTGTGGTAAACTACTCACACATCATCGGAGAGGCTGTGGTGTTGATGTAGAAGCCCTCCGTGATCGATTCCCCCTCCGACAGAGCTCCGGAAAAGGCCCCATGATGGGATCTCTTGGGTACAGAAGGTTGCGGCGGTGGAAATAGGGTTTCGTGGTGCTCCTGGATGTTTTTAGGGTATATGGATATATATATATATGAAGAAGAGGTAGGTCGGTGGAGCTGCAAGGGGCCCACGAGGGTGGGGGCCTGCCTAGGGGGGCAGGCGCGCCTCCTTGCCTCGTGGCTCCCTCGTTTCTTTCTTGACGTCCACTACAAGTCCCTTGGATCACGTTTGTTCCAAAAATAACTCTCCCGAAGCTTTTATTCCGTTTGGATTCCATTTGATATTCCTTTTCTGCGAAACACTGAAATAGGCAAAAAAATAGCAATTTGCACTAGGCCTTGGGTTAGTAAGTTAGTCCCAAAAATAATATAAAAGTGTATAAATAAGCCCATTAACATCCAAAATAGATAATATAATAGCATGGAACAATAAAAAATTATAGATACGTTGGAGACGTATCAAGCATCCCCAAGCTTAATTCCTGCTCGTCCTCGAGTAGGTAAATGATAAAAACATAATTTTTGATATGGAATGCTACCTAGCATAATTCTCAATGTAATTTTCTTTATTGTGGCATGAATGTTCAGATCCGAAAGATTCAAGACAAAAGTTTAATATTGACATAAAAATAATAATACTTCAAGCATACTAACAAAGCAATCATGTCTTCTCAAAATAACATGGAAAAAGAAAATTCAACCCAACAAAATCATATAGTTTGGTCATGCTCCATTTTCGTCACACAATAATGCTCTCATCATGCACAATCCCGATGACAAACCAAGCAATTGTTTCATACTTTAGTAATCTCATACTTTTTTCAACTTCCACGCAATACATGAGCGTGAGCCATGGATATAGCACTATGGGTGGAACAGAATATGATGATGGAGGTTATGTGGAGAAGACAAAAAAGGAGAAAGTCTCACATCGACGCGGCTATTAAATGGGCTAGGGAGATGTCCATCAATTGATGTCAATGCAAGGATTAGGGATTGCTATGCAACAGATGCACTAGAGCTATAAATGTATGAAAGCTCAACAAAAGAAACTAAGTGGGTGTGCACCCAACTTGCTTACTCACAAAGACCTAGGGAATTTGAGGAAGCCCTTTGTTGGAATTTACAAACCAAGTTCTAAAATGAAAAATTCCCACTAGTATATGAAAGTGACAAAACAAGAGACTCTCTATCATAAAGATCATGGTGCTACTTTGAAGCACAAGTGTGGAAAAAGAGGATAGTAGAAATGTCCCCTTTTATTTATTTTTTTCTTTTTTTGGGCCTTTCTTTTTTTATTTGGCCTTTCTATTTTTTTATTTGGGACAATGCTCTATTAATGATGATCATCACACTTCTATTTATTTACAACTCAATGATTACAACTCGATACTAGAACAAAATATGACTCTATATGAATGCCTTCAACGGTGTACCGGGAAGGGCAATGAATCAAGAGTGACATGTATGATAAATTATGCATGGTGGCTTTGCCACAAATACGATGTCAACTACATGATCATGCAAAGAAATATGACAATGATGAAGCGTGTCATGAATAAAATGGTGGAAAGTTGCATGGCAATATATCTCGGAATGGCTACGGAAATGCCATAATAGGTAGGTATGGTGGCTGTTTTGAGGAAGATATAGGGAGGTTTACGTGTGACAGGGCATATCATATCACGAGGTTTGGATGAACCGGCAAAGTTTGCACCAACTCTCAAGGTGAGAAAGGGCAATGCACGGTACCGAAGAGGCTAGCAACGATGGAAAGGGTGAGAGTGCGTATAATCCATGGACTCAACATTAGTCATAAACAACTCACATACTTATTGCAAAAATCAACAAGTCATCAAAAACAAAGTGTTACGCGCATGCTCCTAGGGGGGTAGATTGGTAGGAAAAGACCATCGCTCGTCCCGGACCGCCACTCATAAGGAAGACAATCAAATAACACCTCATGTTTCAAATTTGTTACACAATGGTTACCATACGTGCATGCTACGGGACTTGCAATCTTCAACACAAGTATTTATCAAATTCACAACTACTCAACTAGCACACTCTAATATCACCATCTTTATATCTCAAAACAATTATCAACTATCAAACTTCTCATAGAATTCAATGCACTTTATATGATAGTTTTTATTATACCCATCTTGGATGCCTATCATATTAGGACTAATTTCATAACCAAAGCAATTTACCATGATGTTCTAAAGGACTCTCCAAATAATATAAGTGAAGCATGAGAAATCAATAATATCTATAGAATAAAACCACCACCGTGCTCTAAAAGATATAAGTGAAGCACTAGTGCAAAATTATCTAGCTCAAAAGATATAAGTGAAGCACATAGAGTATTCTAATAAATTCCAATTCATTAGGAGGAAGAAGTAGGTCGGTGGAGCTGTGAGGGGGCCACGAGGTTGGGGGCGCGCCCAGGGGGGCAGGCGCGCCTCCCTGCCTTGTGGCTCTCCCGTTTCTTTCTTGACATCCACTCCAAGTCCCCAGGATCACGTATGTTCCAAAAATAACTCTCCCGAAGGTTTTATTCTGTTTGGATTCCGTTTGATATTCCTTTTCTATGAAACAATGAAATAGGCAAAAAAAAACAATTATACTGGGCCTTGGATTAGTAGGTTAGTCCCAAAAATAATGTAAAAGTGTATAAATAAGCCCATTAACATCCAAAACAGATAAGATAATAGCATGGAACAATAAAAAATTATAGATACGTTGGAGACGTATCAGTTCGCCACCAGTTTCTTGAGAGGAATGATCAATTCCCCAGTACCGACTAATCTTTGACAGACGGCGCACCCTCCATGTTGCTCTCCCTGCTCCTACTTTCTTTGACTTTCAAGCAAAAAGGAGATATGTTATAACCAGGGAGGAGGCGGACGAGTACGAGAGGAGGACGGAGGCGGCTCGCCTCCAAGATGTAGCTTGTCAGGCAGTAGCCGCTCCATCTCAGTACGACCCAAGCTACAACTTTGGATATCCAGCAGGCCAACCGTGTCCCTAGACCAACTTAGGCCAAAAGCCTAAGCTTGGGGGAGTATGTGTTTCCCACCGACACTACATTAATGTTCACACACTCATGCCAGTTGTCGGTGCTCATACCTTTTCATTGTACTATCCATGCTAGTTTAATTTCTTTTTAAGCTTTCTTCTTGTGTGTTTGAAAAACCTTAAGAAAAACGAAAAAAATTAGTTGTAGCTTTTAGGTAGTTTACTTTCCATGCCTTTAGTAGTAGTAATCAAAAGAAAAACCAAAAATATTTCTCGTTCTTCTTTTGCTCGTTGGGAGCTTTCCCATGTAAATAGTTTTGTTTCTTTTCTTATCTTTGGTGGTCGAGAGGAGAACACCATGATGAAAATGTTGAGTGCCTCTCATATGCATTATTGTTGATCTAACAAAGAGCCCATATTACCTTGTCTTCTCCTGTGTATTAAATGCTTGTAGATTCCAGCTTAGTCCAATGCACGTGCACTATTATTATTATCCACACCATTCGGTTGTGCAAGTGAAAGGCAATAATGACGATATATGATGGACTGATTGAGATGAGAGAAGCTGGTATGAACTCGACCTATATTGTTTTTGTAAATATGATTAGTTCATCGTTCCTGATTCAGCCTATTATGAATGAAACATGTCTGCAATGACAATTAGATATTATAGTTGCTAATGCCATGCTTAATTAGCTAGGAGTTTATAATGGTTTACCTTGCGTGCCAACATGCTATTAAAATGGTTGTGATGTGGTATGATAGGGTGGTATCCTCCTTTGAACGATTCGAGTGGCTTGACTTGGCACATGTTAACGCATGTAGTTGAAACAAAAACAACATAGCCTCCACAATATTTATGTTCATGGTGAATTATATCCTACTCATTCTTGCACTCAGTGTTGATTAATTTTAATGCATGTTCATGACTGTTTTCGCTCTCTAGCTGGCCGCTTCCCAGTCCCTTTCTAGCCTTCACCTGTACTAAGCGGGAATACTGCTTATGCATCCACCTCCATAAATCCCAAAAGTTATTCCATATGAGTCCACCATACCTTCCGATATGCGGTATCTACCTGCCGTTACAAGTAAATTTGTATGTGCCAAACACTAAACCTTCAAATGAAATTCTGTTTTGTATGCTCGAATAGCTCATGTATCAACTACGGCTGTCTATATCTTCCATGCTAGGCGGGTTATTATCCAGAGGAGTGGACTCTGCTCCTCATTCACGAGAGAATGGCTGGTAACCGGGATGCCCAGTCCCATGCTCAAATTAAAATAATTGCAAACAAACCTCCCCCGGGATTGTTGTTAGTTGGAGGCACCCGTTGTTTTGGACAAGCCATGGATTGATGTTTGTTGGTGGAGGCGGAGTATAAAATTTTACCATTCTATTTGGGAACCGCCTATAATGTGTGTAGCATGGAAGATATCGAGATCTCTCGATTGTTATGCTGACAATGAAAGTATACCACTCAAAGTATTATTTATCTCTATTTCAAAATCGAGCTCTGGCACCTCTAAAAATTCCCGCTTCCCTCTAAGAAGGGCCTATCTATTTACTTTTATGTTGAGTCATCACCCTCCTATTAAAAAGCACGAGCTGGAGAGCACCGCTATCATTTGCATGTATTACTATTAGTTTACATTGAGTATGATTGGATCTCTTTTACCATGAATTGCAATGTTTAGCCAGTCCTTGAACTTCATTTATGTTTTGCGGTCCCAGAAAGGGCTAGCAAGATACCATCTTGTTATATCATATTATGATTGTTTTGAGAAAGTGTTGTCATCCGAGATTTACTATTATTGCTCGATAGTTGATTATGCCATTGATATGAGTAAACATGAGACCTAAATGTTATTGTGAATATGGTTAGTTCATAATCTTTGCTGAAAACTTGAATGCTAGCTTTACATATTTACAACAACAAGATCAAACAGAGTTTGTAAAAGTTTTTCTTTATCACTTTCAGTTTGTCAACTGAACTGCTTGAGGACAAGCAAATGTTTAAGCTTGGGGGAGTTGATACGTCTCCATCATATCTACTTTTCCAAACACTTTTGACCTTATTTTGGACTCTAACTTGCATGATTTGAATGGAACTAACCCGGATTGACGTTGTTTTCAGCAAAATTGCCATGGTGTTATTTTTGTGCAGAAATAAAAGTTCTCGGAATGACCTGAAACTTCATGTAGAATATTTTTGGAATATATAAAAAATACTGGCAAAAGAATCAACGTCAGGGGGCCCACACCCTGTCCACGAGGGTGGGGGGGCGCCCACTGTTGAGGAACGTTGCAGAAAACAAAAATTTTCCTACGGTTTCACCAAGATCCATCTAGGAGTTCATCTAGCAACGAGTGATTAGATGCATCTACATACCTTGTAGATCGCGAGCGGAAGCGTTCAAAGAACGGGGATGATGTAGTCGAACACGACGTGATTCAAATCACCGATGATCAAGCACCGAACGGACGGTGCCTCCGCGTTCAACACACGTACGGAACGGATGACGTCTCCTCCTTTCTTGATCCAGCAAGGGGGGAAGAGAGGTTGATGAAGATCCAGCAGCACGATGGCGTGGTGGTGGATGCAGGGCGTCACAGTAGCAGGGCTTCGCCTATACGACGAGAGAGAGACGTAACGGGGAGAGGGGAAGCACCAAAGGCTGAGGTATGAAATCCCTCCTCTCCCCCACTATATATAGGAGGGCCAAGGGGGGGTGGTGCGCAGCCTAGGAGATCCAATCTCCTAGGTGCGGCGGCCAGGGGAGGGTTTCCCTCCCCCCCAAGGCACCTCGGGGTGCCTTCCACCACTTGGACTCCTCCGTGGTGGAAACCCTAGGCGCATGGGCCTAGTAGGGCTGATGCCCTTGGCCCATGAAGGCCAAGGCGCACCCCCTACAGCCCATGTGGCCCCCCGGGACAGGTGGCCCCACCCGGTGGGCCCCCGGGACTCCTCCTGACGTCCGGGATCTCATCCGGGACTCCGAACAACATTCGGGTTACTGCATATACATATCTTCATAACCCTAGCGTCACCGAACCTTAAGTGTGTAGACCCTACGGGTTCGGGAGACAAGAAGACATGACCGAGACGACTCTCCGGTCAATAACCAACAGCGGGATCTGGATACCCATGATGGCTCCCACATGCTCCACGATGATCTCATCAGATGAACCACGATGTCGAGGATTAATCAACCCCGTATACAATTCCCTTTGTCAATCGGTATGTTACTTGCCCGAGACTCGATCGTCGGTATCCCAATACCTTGTTCAATCTCGTTACCGGCAAGTCACTTTACTCGTACCGTAATGCATGATCCCGTGATCAACCACTTGGTCACCTTGAGCTCATAATGATGATGCATTACCGAGTGGGCCCAGTGATACCTCTCCGTTATATGGAGTGACAAATCCCAGTCTCGATTCGTGTCAACCCAACAGACACTTTCGGAGATACCTGTAATGCACCTTTATAGTCACCCAGTTACGTTGTGACGTTTGATACACCCAAAGCACTCCTACGGTATCCGGGAGTTACACGATCTCATGGTCAAAGGAAAAGATACTTGACATTGGAAAAGCTCTAGCAAACGAACTACACGATCTTTGTGCTATGCTTAGGATTGGGTCTTGTCCATCACATCATTCTCCTAATGATGTGATCCCGTTATCAATGACATCCAATGTCCATAGCCAGGAAACCATGACTATCTGTTGATCAACGAGCTAGTCAACTAGAGGCTTACTAGGGACATATTATGGTCTATGTATTCACACGTGTATTTACGATTTCCGGATAATACAGTTATAGCATGAATAAAGACAATTATCATGAACAAAGAAATATAATAATAATGCTTTTATTATTGCCTCTAGGGCATATTTCCAACAGTCTCCCACTTGCACTAGAGTCAATAATCTAGTTACATTGTGATGAATCGAACACCCATGGAATTCTGGTGTTGATCATGTTTTGCCCTAGGGAGAGGTTTAGTCAACGGATCTGCTATATTCAGGTCCGTATGTACTTTACAAATCTCTATGTCTCCATCTTGAACATTTTCACGAATGGAGTTGAAGCGACGCTTGATGTGCCTTGTCTTCTTGTGAAACCTGGGCTCCTTGGCAAGTGCAATAGCTCCAGTGTTGTCACAAAAGAGTTTGATTGGCCCCGACGCATTGGGTATGACTCCTAGGTCGGTGATGAACTCCTTCACCCATATAGCTTCATGTGCTGCCTCCGAGGCTGCCATGTACTCCGCTTCACATGTAGATCCCGCCACGACACTCTGTTTGCAGCTGCACCAGCTCACTGCTCCACCATTCAACATATACACGTATCCGGTTTGTGACTTAGAGTCATCCAGATCTGTGTCGAAGCTAGCGTCGACATAACCCTTTACGACGAGCTCTTCGTCACCTCCATAAACGAGAAACATTTCCTTAGTCCTTTACAGGTACTTCAGGATATTCTTGACCGCTGTCCAGTGTTCCTTGCCGGGATTACTTTGGTACCTTCCTACCAAACTTACGGCAAGGTTTACATCAGGTCTGGTACACAGCATGGCATACATAATAGAACCTATGTCTGAGGCATAGGGGATGACACTCATCTCTTCTATCTCTTCTGCCGTGGTCGGACATTGAGCTGAGCTCAATTTCATACCTTGCAAAACAGGCAAGAACCCTTTCTTGGACTGATCCATTTTGAACTTCTTCAAAATCTTATCAAGGTATGTGCTTTGTGAAAGACCTATGAGGCGTCTTGATCTATCTCTGTAGATCTTGATGCCTAATATATAAGCAGCTTCTCCAAGGTCCTTCATTGAAAAACTTTTATTCAAGTAGGCCTTGATGCTGTCCAAGAGTTCTATATCATTTCCCATCAAAAGTATGTCATCTACATATAGTATGAGAAATGCTACAGAGCTCCCACTCACTTTCTTGTAAACGCAGGCTTCTCCATAAGTCTGCGTAAACCCAAACGCTTTGATCATCTCATCAAAGCGAATGTTCCAACTCCGAGATGCTTGCACCAGCCCATAAATCGAGCGTTGGAGCTTGCACACCTTGTTAGCATTCTTAGGATCGACAAAACCTTCCGGCTGCATCATATACAATTCTTCCTTAAGGAAACCATTAAGGAATGCCGTTTTGATGTCCATTTGCCATATTTCATAATCATAGAATGCGGCAATCGCTAACATGATTCGGACGGACTTCAGCTTCGCTACCGGTGAGAAAGTCTCATCGTAGTCAACCCCTTGAACTTGTCGATAACCCTTAGCGACAAGCCTAGCTTTATAGATGGTCACATTACCATCCGCGTCTGTCTTCTTCTTAAAGATCCATTTATTTTCTATGGCTCGCCGTTCAACGGGCAAGTCAGTCAAAGTCCATACTTCATTTTCATACATGGATCCTATCTCGGATTTCATGGCTTCTAGCCATTTGTCGGAATCCGGGCCCACCATCGCTTCTTCATAGTTTGAAGGTTCACTGTTGTCTAACAACATGATTTCCAAGACAGGGTTGCCGTACCACTCTGGTGCGGAACGTGTCCTTGTGGACCTTCGAATTTCAGTAGGAGCTTGATCAGAAGTATCTTGATCATCATCATTAACTTTCTCTCTAGTCAGTGCAGGCACCTCAGGAACATTTTCTTGAGTTGCCCATTTACCGGTTCAAGAGGTAATACTTCATCAAGCTCTACTTTCCTCCCACTTACTTCTTTCGAGAGAAAATCTTTCTCTAGAAAGGACCCATTCTTGGCAACAAAGATCTTGCCTTCGGATCTGAGGTAGAAGGTATACCCATAAGTTTCTTTAGGGTATCCTATGAAGACACATTTTTCCGACTTGGGTTCGAGCTTTTCAGGTTGAAGTTTCTTGACATAAGCATCGCATCCCCAAACTTTTAGAAACGACAGCTTAGGTTTCTTCCCAAACCATAATTCATACGGTGTCGTCTCAACGAATTTCGACGGTGCCCTATTTAAAGTGAATGCGGCAGTCTCTAAAGCATAGCCCCAAAAAGATAGCAGTAAATCGGCAAGAGACATCATAGATCGCACCATATCTAACAAAGTGCGATTACGACGTTCGGACACACCATTACGCTGAGGTGTTCCAGGCGGCGTTAGTTGTGAAACTATTCCACATTTTCTTAAGTGTGTGCCAAATTCGTGACTCAAGTATTCTCCTCCACGATCTGATCGTAGAAACTTGATTTTCCTGTCACGTTGATTCTCAACTTCACTCTAAAATTCCTTGAACTTTTCAAAGGTTTCAGACTTGTGTTTCATTAAGTAGACATACCCATATCTACTTAAGTCATCAGTGAGGGTGAGAACATAACGATAGCCACCGCGAGCCTCAACACTCATTGGACCACACACATCAGTATGTATGATTTCCAATAAGTTGGTTGCTCGCTCCATTGTTCCTGAGAACGGAGTCTTGGTCATTTTTCCCATGAGGCATGGTTCGCACGTGTCAAATGATTCATAATCAAGAGACTCTAAAAGTCCATCTGCATGGAGCTTCTTCATGCGTTTGACACCTATGTGACCAAGGCGGCAGTGCCACAAGTATGTGGGACTATCATTATCAACCTTACATCTTTTGGTACTCACACTATGAACATGTGTAGTAATACGCTCGAGATTCATTAAGAATAAACCATTGACTATCGGAGCATGACCATAAAACATATCTCTCATATAAATAGAACAACCATTATTCTCGGATTTAAATGAGTAGCCATCTCGTATTAAACGAGATCCTGATATAATGTTCATGCTCAGACATGGCACTAAATAACAATTATTGAGGTTTATAACTAATCCCGTAGGTAAATGTAGAGGTAGCGTGCCGACGGCGATCACATCGACCTTGGAACCATTCCCGACGCGCATCGTCACCTCGTCCTTCTCCAGTTTTCGTTTATTCCGCAGCTCCTGCGGTGAGTTACAAATATGAGAAACAGCACCGGTATCAAATACCCAGGAGTTACTATGAGTACTGGTAAGGTACACATCAATCACATGTATATCAAATATACCTTTGGTGTTGCCGGCCTTCTTATCCGCTAAGTATTTGGGGCGGTTCCGCTTCCAGTGACCCTTCCCTTTGCAATAAAAGCACTCTGTCTCAGGCTTGGGTCCATTCTTTGACTTCTTCCCGATAGCTTGCTTGCCGGGCGCAGCAACTTCCTTGCCGTCCTTCTTGAAGTTCTTTTTACCCCTGCCCTTTTTGAACTTAGTGGTTTTATTCATCATCAACACTTGATGTTCCTTCTTGACTTCTACCTCTGCTGATTTCAGCATTGCAAATACTTCAGGAATGGTCTTTACCATCCCCTGCATATTGAAGTTCATCACAAAGCTCTTGTAGCTTGGTGGAAGCGACTGGAAGATTCTGTCAATGACCGCGTCATCCGGGAGATTAGCTCCCAGCTGAGTCAAGCGGTTATGTAACCCAGACATAGTGAGTATGTGCTCACTGACAGAACTATTTTCCTCCATCTTACAGCTGAAGAACTTATCGGAGACTTCATATCTCTCGATCCAGGCATGAGCTTGAAAAACCATTTTCAGCTCTTCGAACATCTCATATGCTCCATGTCTCTCAAAACGCTTTTGGAGCCCCGGCTCTAGGCTGTAAAGCATGCCGCACTGAACGAGGGAGTAGTCATCAGTACGTGTCTGCCAAGCGTTCATAGCGTCTTGGTTCTGTGGGACGGGTGGATCACCTAGCGGTGCTTGTAGGACATAATCTTTCTTGGCAGCTATGAGGATGATCCTCAGGTTCCGGACCCAGTCCGTATAGTTGCTGCCATCGTCTTTCAGCTTGGTTTTCTCTAGGAACGCGTTGAAATTGAATACAACGTTGGCCATTTGATCTACAGGACATATTGTAAAGATTTTAGACTAAGTTCATGATAATTAAGTTCATCTAATCAAATTATTAATGAACTCCCACTCAGATTAGACATCCCTCTAGTCATCTAAGTGTTACACGATCCGAGTCGACTAGTCCATGTCCGATTAACACGTGAGACGGACTGGTCATCGTTGGTGAACATCTTCATGTTGATCGTATCTTCCATACGACTCGTGTTCGACCTTTCGGTCTCTGTGTTCCGAGGCCATGTCTTCACATTCTAGGCTCGTCAAGTTAACCCTAAGTGTTTTTGCATGTGTAAAACTTCTTACACCCGTTGTATGTGAACGAAAGGATCTATCACACCCGATTAACATGTGGTGCTTCGAAGCGACGAACTGTAGCAACGGTGCACAGTTAGGGGGGAACACTTCTTGAAATTGTTGTAAGGGATCATCTTATTTACTACCGTCGTTTTAAGTAAACAAGATGCAAAACATGATAAACATCATATGCAATCAAATAATAATAGTGACATGATATGGCCAATATCACATAGCTCCTTTGATCTCCATCTTGGGGCTCCATGATCATCCTGTCACTGTCATACTCATCGACATGTAAGTCGTGATTCCTATTACAAGAACATGATCAATCTCATACATCACATATATCATTCATCACATCCTTTTGGCCATATCACATCACATAGCATACCCTGCAAAAACAAGTTAGACGTCCTCTAATTGTTGTTTGCATGTTTTACGTGGCTGCTATGGGTTTCTAGCAAGAACATTTCTTACCTACGCAAAGACCACAACGTGATATGCCAATTGCTATTTACCCTTCATAAGGACCCTTTTCATCGAATCCGATCCGACTAAAGTAGGAGAGACAGACACCCGCTAGCCACCTTATGCAACTAGTGCATGTCAGTCGGTGGAACCTGTCTCACGTAAGAGTACGTGTAAGGTCGGTCTGGGCCGCTTCATCCCACGATGCCACCGAATCAAGATAAGACTAGTAACGGCAAGCATATTGAACAAAATCAACGCCCACAACTAGTTTGTGTTCTACTCGTGCAAGAGAACTACGCATAGACCTAGCTCTGATACCACTGTTGAGGAACGTTGCAGAAAACAAAAATTTTCCTACGGTTTCACCAAGATCCATCTAGGAGTTCATCTAGCAACGAGTGATTAGATGCATCTATGTACCTTGTAGATCGCGAGCGGAAGCGTTCAAAGAACGGGGATGATGTAGTCGAACACGACGTGATTCAAATCACCGATGATCAAGCACCGAACGGACGGTGCCTCCGCGTTCAACACACGTACGGAACGGATGACGTCTCCTCCTTTCTTGATCCAGCAAGGGGGGAAGAGAGGTTGATGAAGATCCAGCAGCACGACGGCGTGGTGGTGGATGCAGGGCGTCACAGTAGCAGGGTTCGCCTATACTACGAGAGAGAGACGTAACGGGGAGAGAGGAAGCACCAAAGGCTGAGGTATGAAATCCCTCCTCTCCCCCACTATATATAGGAGGGCCAAGGGGGGGTGGTGCGCAGCCTAGGAGATCCAATCTCCTAGGTGCGGCGGCCAGGGGAGGGTTTCCCTCCCCCCCAAGGCACCTCGGGGTGCCTTCCACCACTTGGACTCCTCCATGGTGGAAACCCTAGGCGCATGGGCCTAGTAGGGCTGATGCCCTTGGCCCATGAAGGCCAAGGCGCACCCCCTATAGCCCATGTGGCCCCCCGGGACAGGTGGCCCCACCCGGTGGACCCCCGGGACTCCTCCTGACGTCCGGGATCTCATCCGGGACTCCGAACAACATTCGGGTTACTGCATATACATATCTTCATAACCCTAGCGTCACCGAACCTTAAGTGTGTAGACCCTACGGGTTCGGGAGACACGCAAACATGACCGAGACGACTCTCCGGTCAATAACCAACAACGGGATCTGGATACCCATGATGGCTCCCACATGCTCCACGATGATCTCATCGGATGAACCACGATGTCGAGGATTAATCAACCCCGTATACAATTCCCTTTGTCAATCGGTATGTTACTTGCCCGAGACTCGATCGTTGGTATCCCAATACCTTGTTCAATCTCGTTACCGGCAAGTCACTTTACTCGTACCGTAATGCATGATCCCGTGATCAACCACTTGGTCACCTTGAGCTCATAATGATGATGCATTACCGAGTGGGCCCAGTGATACCTCTCCGTTATATGGAGTGACAAATCCCAGTCTCGATTCGTGTCAACCCAACAGACACTTTCGGAGATACCTGTAATGCACCTTTATAGTCACCCAGTTACGTTGTGACGTTTGATACACCCAAAGCACTCCTACGGTATCCGGGAGTTACACGATCTCATGGTCAAAGGAAAAGATACTTGACATTGGAAAAGCTCTAGCAAACGAACTACACGATCTTTGTGCTATGCTTAGGATTGGGTCTTGTCCATCACATCATTCTCCTAATGATGTGATCCCGTTATCAATGACATCCAATGTCCATAGCCAGGAAACCATGACTATCTGTTGATCAACGAGCTAGTCAACTAGAGGCTTACTAGGGACATATTATGGTCTATGTATTCACACGTGTATTTACGATTTCCGGATAATACAGTTATAGCATGAATAAAGACAATTATCATGAACAAAGAAATATAATAATAATGCTTTTATTATTGCCTCTAGGGCATATTTCCAACACCCACCCCCCTGGGGCGCGCCCCCTGTCTCATGGGCCCCCCTGATGCTCCACCGACCTCAACTCCAACTCTATATATTCACGTTGGGGGAGAAAAAAAATCAGGGAGAAGGATTCATCATGTTTTACGATACGGAGCTCCCGCTAATCCCTAATCTCTCTCGGGAGGGCTGATCTAGAGTCTGTTCGGGGCTCTGGAGAGGGGAATCCGTCGCCATCGTCATCATCAACCTTCCTCCATCACCAATTTCATGATGCTCACCTCTATGCGTGAGTAATTCCATCGTAGGCTTGCTGGACGGTGATGGGTTGGATGAGATTTATCATGTATTCGAGTTAGTTTTGTTAGGGTTTGATCCCTAGTATCCATTATGGTCTGAGATTGATGTTGCTATGACTTTGCTATGCTTAATGCTTGTCACTAGGGGCCGAGTGCCATGATTTCAGATCCCCGGGTACCGAGCTCGAATTCGCCCTATAGTGAGTCGTATTACAATTCACTGGCCGTCGTTTTACAACGTCGTGACTGGGAAAACCCTGGCGTTACCCAACTTAATCGGGACCACTCCCGGTGATGACCGTAGTTTGAGGAGTTCTTGTATTCACCAAGTGTTAATGCTTTGGTCTGGTACTCTATTAAAAGGAGGCCTTAATATCCCTTAGTTTCCAATAGGACCGCGCAGCCATGGGAGGGTAGGACAAAAGATTTCATGAAAGTTCTTTTCCATAAGCACATATGACTATATTTAGAATACATGCCTACACTACATTGATGAACTGGAGCTAGTTCTGTGTCACCCTATGTTATAACTATTACATGAGGAATCACATCCAACATAATTATCTATCACTAATCCAATGCCTACGAGCTTTTCACATATTGATCTTTGCTTAGTTACTTTACCGTTGCTACTGTTACAATCACTACAAAACCAATACTGTTACTTTTGCCACCATTACTGTTACTTCCATATTACTTTGCTACTAAATACCTCGCTGCAGATATTAAGTCTTTCAGGTGCGGTTGAATTGATAACTCAAATGTTAATACTTGAGAATATTCTTTGGCTCCCCTTGTGTCGAATCAATAAATTTGGGTTGAATACTCTACCCTCGAAAACTGTTGCGATCCCCTATACTTGTGGGTTATCAATACCTTGGTTCTCAAAACTAAGGGAAATACTTACACTACTTTGCTGCATGACCCTTTCCTCTTCAATGGAAAACCAACGCATGCTCAAGAGGTAGCAGGTTGCCTCCCAACAAGCGCTATAGTTTTACGCCCTTAGCTAGGCATAAAGCAAGGATCTAAGTTTTGTCATCCTTCTTCTTCTTAATTTTCTTCGAGGTGTTTTTATCAGGAGGTTTTGTAAACACAACATAAAACGTATTATCCATAGAAACTTTAGCATTCCTTAGTTGATTGTCATCATAACCCATTTGATTTCCTGCTACAGTCCAAGAATAGTGTTGATTAACATTATTAAGAACTTGTTGTATTATATCTAAAACGGGGACCTCCTTTGTAAGATTCTCATCAAATATCTTATTATCCCAAAGAAAGTGCCTTAGTGCATAGTCACTATTGTAAAGAATTTCATCAATCATGGGTTTGTCACGATTCATACCATAAAAGTCAAAGATTTCCCTTCCTTCCTGAATTATGTAGTCAAACTCGTTCATGAGAACGAGAGTGGCCAAATTTTTTATTTCGTGTGACGCCCAGATATTTAAGCTACAGCGAACCTCTGCTAATGATCCCACGTCACCTTGATTTCCGTTGCTAATCTAGCTTTAGTTCGAAACTGATTCAAATTCAAATTCAAAATTAGTCAAACAATAAAAGTTTTCAATTGTCAAATCTAAAATGTTCAGATTGTAGCAAATAAATCATAGATGATTATGGTGGTGAAACCACATTGTTATGAGATGTTTAAATACTCCAAATTGAATAGAACAGCAGCCAAAACCAATTAGTACATGCCTTTATAAGATATAAAATATTAAACTAATTTGTTTTGGGTGCCCAAGATATAAAGACATTAGAATAAGAAGTAATACTATTTTAGGAACTAAGATCATAATTATACAAACTAACATAAAGTGAAACAAAAAAACATTAAACAAAAATTAAACAAAACAAAACAAAACAAAAAAAGATAAAAGGAGACCCCCCCCGACTGGGCCATGGCCTAGATGGCCTCGGGGCCAACCAGGCCGGCCCAGCTGGCACCTACAGAACCCCCCTGGGGCGACCGAACCCTAGCTGCCCCCACCCCCACTTCCACCACGTACTCCCCCCTGGGACCCCGACGCCTCCCGTCGCCCCTCACCACCTTGTCGGACCCCTCTGGACCCCTCACCTCTCTCTCCTTCCCCCGCATGTATCTGGTTGGGGCAACCGACGCCCTACGCCCGCGCCGACGCCGGACACCGTCATAGCCGGGCGTGCCACCTCGCTGACGCCGCCCCCCACCGGACTGTCGCGTCCCCGTCCTCCTCCTCGACCCCAACTGCCACCCCCTACAGCTACGCAGTCAGTTGCAGCGCCAGTCGCGACTTCCCTCCCCCCTCTCTGCTCCCGGTCGCGCCCGATGTGGGCGCCCGCGCACCGCCGTCCCGCACCCGAGCGTACCGAGTGTGCTCGGCCGCGCTCATCGCATCCGCCGCGCTCCCCGCCGCGTTGCGCCCGCGCATGCCCCGCTCGCTCCTTTGCCTGCTGCTCCTCGCGCCGACCCCGCCACAGCGCGCTCACCGCAGCGCTCCACAGCTCCTCCGCCGCCCGGCGCCCGCTGTTGCAGCATCGCGCCGCTCCGCCCATGGCCCCGCAGCACCGCTTAGCCACGCCCTGCGCCCGCTAGTGCCCAAGGCCTCTAAGGCCCCTTGGGCCTATGACAGGTGGGCCCCACCCCAGAACGTTTTGAAAAAAATAATATAAAAAAGAAATAAAAATATTATTTAATTAAATTAATTAACTTAATTTATTAGGTTTAAATAAACTAATTAAAATCTATTAACCCAATAACTTGGTTAGACAAAATTAACAAGTTAGTTAGTGTAACAGTCAATGACAGGGGGGCCCACGCCCTGTTGACTGGTAAACAGGGACCCCTTGGCCCACCTGTCGGCCTCTGGTACACTTTTGTGTACTCAGAGCTGGGTGTGTAGTATAGGATGCTAGTTTACCATCAGTGGCCCTACATTCTTGTCCGTCTGCCATGCTATACTATCGGGCCATGATCACTTGGGAGGTGATCACGGGTATATACTATATACTTTATACATGATACATGTGGTGACTAAAGTCGGGTCGGCTCATAGAGTACCCGCGAGGGATTCATGGATTGGGTCCGAAAGGACGTTTGTCCCGACGGCCCTCTAGGTGGATCTTTGTGGCGAAGCGACATGGTAGGTTGAGACTGTTGGAAATATGCCCTAGAGGCAATAATAAATTGGTTATTATTATATTTCCTTGTTCATGATAATCGTTCATTATCCATGCTAGAATTGTATTGATAGGAAACTCAGATACATGTGTGGATACATAGACAACACCATGTCCCTAGTAAGCCTCTAGTTGACTAGCTCGTTGATCAATAGATGGTTACGGTTTCCTGACCATGGACATTGGATGTCGTTGATAACGGGATCACATCATTAGGAGAATGATGTGATGGACAAGACCCAATCCTAAGCCTAGCACAAGATCATGTAGTTCGTATGCTAAAGCTTTTCTAATGTCAAGTATCATTTCCTTAGACCATGAGATTGTGCAACTCCCGGATACCGTAGGAGTGCTTTGGGTGTGCCAAACGTCACAACGTAACTGGGTGGCTATAAAGGTACACTACAGGTATCTCCGAAAGTGTCTGTTGGGTTGGCACGAATCGAGACTGGGATTTGTCACTCCGTGTAAACGGAGAGGTATCTCTGGGCCCACTCGGTAGGACATCATCATAATGTGCACAATGTGATCAAGGAGTTGATCACGGGATGATGTGTTACGGAACGAGTAAAGAGACTTGCCGGTAACGAGATTGAACAAGGTATCGGGATACCGACGATCGAATCTCGGGCAAGTATCGTACCGATAGACAAAGGGAATTGTATACGGGATTGATTAAGTCCTTGACATCATGGTTCATCCGATGAGATCATCGTGGAGCATGTGGGAGCCAGCATGGGTATCCAGATCCCGTTGTTGGTTATTGACCGGAGAGTTATCTCGGTCATGTCTGCATGTCTCCCGAACCCGTAGGGTCTACACACTTAAGGTTCGATGATGCTAGGGTTATAGGGAATAGATATACGTGGTTACCGAATGTTGTTCGGAGTCCCGGATGAGATCCCGGACGTCACGAGGAGTTCCGTAATGGTCCGGAGGTAAAGATATATATATATGGGAAGTCCTGTTTTGGTCGCCGGAAAAGTTTCGGGTTTTATCGGTAATGTACCGGGACCATCGGGAGGGTCCCGGTGGTCCACCAAGTGGGGCCACCAGCCCCGAAGGGCTGCATGGGCCAAGTGTGGGAGGGGACCAGCCCCAGGTGGGCTGGTGCGCCCCCCCCCCACCAAGGCCCAAGGCGCAAGGGAGAGTGGAAGGGGGCAAACCCTAGGCTCAGATGGGCCTAAGGCCCACCTAGTGGTGCGCCCCCCTCTCTCCCCCCTTGGCCGCCCCCTAGATGGGATCTAGGGCTGGCCGCCACCCCTAGGGGTGGAAACCTAGGTGGGGGCGCAGCCCCTCCCCTCCCCCTATATATACTTGAGGTTATGGGCTGCCATAGACACGATTCAATCTCCTTGGCGCAGCCCTACCCCTCTCCCTCCTCGTCTCTTGCGATGCTTGGCGAAGCCCTGCTGGAGTACCACGCTCCACCACCACCACCACGCCATCGTGCTGCCGCTGGATGGAGTCTTCCCCAACCTCTCCTTCTCCCCTTGCTGGATCAAGGCATAGGAGACGTCACCGGGCTGTATGTGTGTTGAACACGGAGGTGCCGTCCGTTCGGCACTAGGATCATCGGTAATTTGAATCATGACGAGTACGACTCCATCAACCCCGTTCACTTGAATGCTTCCGCTTAGAGATCTACAAGGGTATGTAGATGCACTCTCCGATCACTCGTTGCTAGATGAACTCATAGATGGATCTTGGTGAAAAAGTAGGAAATTTTTTTGTTTTCTGCAACGTTCCCCAACAGAGACCACCTAGGAGAGAGGTGGGCCTGGCCCTGGTCGGCGTCCGTGGTTATTTCAAAATAACACGCTTAACGAGATCTGGGTAGTTGATCTGAGTCTGGCCATTGGCCTATACGCACTAACCAACTACGCGGGAACAATTATGGGCACTCGACGTCGTGGTATCAGCTGAAGCCTTCTTGACGTCAGCGACTGGGCGGCGCGCGCCGGGTTGGACTGGAACGCCTGCTCTTGTATAAGGGAGGCTAGGTATGCTCGCCGGCCGTGTTCGCAACGTGCAGGTTTGCAATGGGCGATGGGCCCAAACCCCTGCGCCATAGGATTTAGACCGGCGTGATGACCTCTCTGTTGTGCCTAGGTAGGGCTGCGACATGTTGATCTTCCGAGACCGGACATGACCCAGAAAAGTGTGTCCGGCCAAAGGGGATCGAGCGTGTTGGGAAATGCGGTGCACCCCTGCAGGGAAGTTTATCTATTCAAAAAGCCATGTCCCTCGGTAAAAGGATGACCCGGAGTTGTACTTGGACCTTATGATAACTAGAACCGGAGACTTAATAAAACACACCCTTCCAAGTGCCAGATACAACCCGGTGATCGCTCTCTAACAGGGTGATGAGGAGAGGATCGCCGGGGTAGGATTATGCTATACGATGATTCTTGGTTAACTTACCATCTACTCTCTTCTACTGCTTCAAGATGGAGTCTGCCAGAAGCATAGTCTTCGATAGGACTAGCTATCCCGCTCTTATTCTGGCATTCCGCAGTTCAGTCCACATATACTACCCCTTTCATTGATACCAATGCATATGTAGTGTAGCTCCTTGCTTGCGAGTACTTTGGATGAGTACTCATGGTTGCTTTGTTACTTCTTTTTCCCTCTTTCCCGGTTATTGCGATCATATGATGGAGCCCAGGAGCCAGAGGATCCCGAGGATGATTCTACATCGAGTTCGGCTTCGAGGAGTAGTTAGGAGGTCCTAGGCAGGAGGCCTCCCCTTTTCGATCGTTGCTACTTTTCTGCTAGCCTTCTTAAGGCAAAATTGTTTAACTTATGTCTATACTCAGACATTGTTGCATCCGCTGACTCGGTTGTTTTCGAGCTGATGTATTCGAGCCCTCGAGGCCCCTGGCTTGTAATATGAATCTTGCATTATTTTAATTTGTGTCTAGAGTTGTGTTGTGATATCTTCCCGTGAGTCCCTGATCTTGATCGTACACATTTGCGTGTATGATTAGTGTATGGTCAAATCGGGGGCGTCACATTTCGGGAAGCTCAAAAAAATGTTTGCAAAGTAGGATGAGTGCGGATAAATTTGCTTTCAAGTTTCAGAACTAGTGCTGAAATAGCATCCGCATAAGAGCTGGGTGCACCAAGAATTTAGCTATTTAATTTCGAATTAATAATAATTTCAGAATGTTATTAAAACTTTGCAAAATAATATAAAATAAACCGTGACTCGGACGAAAATGTTTTGTACATGAAAGATGCTCAGAACGACGAGACAAATCCGAATACGCAGCCCGTTCATCCATCAAATATCCCTAGCATAGCGAACATGCAACTTTCCCCCTCTGGTTCATCTGTCCCAAAACGTGAAACACCCAGGATACTTTCCCGGTTGTTTTCCTCTTTGCCGGTATCACCTCCTACTGTGTTAGGGCACACCTAGCACCATTGCTTGGCTTGTCATGCATCGATATGCATCTGTTTGCATTGTATTCATTGTTTCTTCCCCCTCTTCTCTCTGATAGACTACGAGACTGACGCCGCTGCTGGTGCCCCGATCGACTACGTTGTTAATGACCCCTACTTGCCAGAGCAATCAGGCAAGCCCCCCCCCTGATCACCAGATATCACCTATTCTTCTCTCTACTTATTGCATTAGAGTAGTGTAGCATGTTACTGCTTTCCATTAATCCTATTCTGATGCATAGCCTGTCATTGTTGCTACAGTTGTTAATACCTTACCTGCAATCCTAAATGCTTAGTATAGGATGCTAGTTTACCATCAGTGGCCCTACATTCTTGTCCGTCTGCCATACTATACTATCGGGCCATGATCACTTGGGAGGTGATCACGGGTATATACTATATACTTTATACATGATACATGTGGTGACTAAAGTCAGGTCGGCTCCTAAAGTACCTGTGAGGGATTCACGGATTGGGTCCGAAAGGACGTTTGTCCCGACAGCCGTCTGAGTGGATCTTTGTGGCGGAGCGACAGGGTAGGTTGAGACCTCCTAGGAGAGAGGTGGGCCTGGCCCTGGTCGGCGTCTGTGGTTATTTCAAAATAACAGACTTAACGAGATCTAGGTATTTGATCTGAGTATGGCCATTGGCCTATACGCACTAACCAACTATGCGGGAACAGTTATGGGCACTCGATGTCGTGGTATCAGTCGAAGCCTTCTTGACGTCAGCGACTGGGCGGCGTGCGTCGGGTTGGACTGGAACGCCTGCTCTTGTATAAGGGAAGCTAGTTCTTCTCGCCGGCCGCATTCGCAACATGCAGGTGTGCAATGGGCGATGGGCCCAGACCCCTGCGCCATAGGATTTAGACCGGCGTGCTGACCTCTCTGTTGTGCCTAGGTAGGGCTGCGACGTGTTGATCTTCCGAGGCCGGACATGACCAAGAAAAGTGTGTCCGGACAAAGGGGATCGAGCGTGTTGGGAAATGTGGTGCACCCCTACAGGGAAGTTTATCTATTCGAATAGTCGTGTCCCTCGGTAAAAGGACGACCCAGAGTTGTACCTTAACCTTATCATAACTAGAACCGGATACTTAATAAAACACACCCTTCCAAGTGCCAGATACAACCCGGTGATCGCCCTCTAACAGGGCGACGAGGAGAGGATCGCCGGGTAGGATTATGCTATATGATGATACTTGGTTAACTTACCATCTACTCTCTTCTACTACTTCAAGATGGAGGCTGCCAGAAGCATAGCCTTCGGTAGGACTAGCTATCCCCCTCTTATTCTGGCATTCTGCAGTTCAGTCCACATATACTACGCCTTTCATTGATACAAATGCATATGTAGTGTAGCTCTTTGCTTGCGAGTACTTTGGATGAGTACTCATGGTTGCTTTGCTACTTCCTTTTCCCCTTTTCCCGGTTATTGCGATCATATGATGGAGCCCATGAGCCAGAGGATCCCGAGGATTATTCTACATGGAGTTCGGCTTCGAGGAGTAGTTAGGAGATCCCAGGAAGGAGGCCTCACCTTTTCGATCATTGCTACTTTTGTGCTAGCCTTCTTAAGGCAAATTTGTTTAACTTATGTCTCTACTCAGACATTGTTGCTTATGCTGACTCGGTTGTTTCCGAGCTGATGTATTTGAGCCCTCGAGGCCCCTGGCTTGTAATATAAAGCTCTTATTATTTTAATTTGTGTCTAGAGTTGTGTTGTGATATCTTCCTGTGAGTCCCTGATCTTGATCGTACACATTTGCGTGTATGATTAGTGTACGGTCAAATCGGGGGCATCACAAGTTGGTATCAGAGCCGACTGCCTGTAGGAATCCCCCTTCCACACTCCTTGGCCGAAGTCGAGTCTAGACATTGCAAAACTTTTTAAACATGGCTGTGTGTCTTACGGGCCCACGTCGCCGTTGGGTGGTATTAGGATCTTTTATTCCTCGACCTATACTCTGGGACTCTAATCTCTCTTCTATTCGGGTTAAATGATTTGCTAACTCTAACTCTAGGGTCTCGTAAATACTTTCTCCTGGGGAGCCCCTCGGTTCGAACGATCGCTTGATTCACCAGAAGATTCCGAAGACACTCTACGATGTTCTCTCGAGACTATGTGCCATTGCTTTTACAATTCCCTACCACCGATGTATCCTTATGGATAACTACCTACATTGGCGTTCATACATTCATCCCCAGTTGATCTTGTTATTACAAGATACACCGAAATTCTCTCTATTGTTCCGAGAATACTTTGTGCCTAATGCCTTGCAGTTCTTTGCCACATGAATACCCCTACGGATAATTTCTCACACTTATCGAGTATCCACTCATCCCCAGATGATTCATGTATTTCACAAAATTATTCGTAATACTGTTCGGTCTTCTGAAAATCCTGAGTAGCCTATTGCTCCTAAATTCCTTGCCTTCCGGCACTATGATTAATTCCATATTTCTAGCAATCTCCGTTGACATCCTTTGTCACTATCATTTCGAGTTCCTTGATTCTATATCTTGCGAATGCTTACAATCCTCAATCAGATCCTAGAATTCATCCTTCCGGCTTAGACGTCATTTTAAACATGAGCTGGATCTCGACCAATCAAATTGCCATCGAATGTAACCCTAAGCCTACTCAACTTATCCATCCTTACTCAGAGCGTTTAATTTTGATCCGTTGATTTGGAAATCGTAATTCCTTCGCATTTGAGCTTTGAGTTAGTCAGTTGTTTCTATAATCTGATCTCCTTGCATTCTTTCTTCCCCTGGTTGAGTCCCGATGCCCACATCAGATCCCTTGTGGACCACCAGACCCTTTGTCGGATTTTATCCGACAATGTCCTTCATATTCAATAAGCTTGTGAGCCTTTCCTTGGATACATAATGCGTTTGGTAAATTGTATCCTCTGCTTTCTCAAGCGTGCGCTACTGTCGAGCTTGTGTTATTTATTCTTGAAATTTGTGGTATATGCTCCTAAGATACCCCGATGGGTTGAACCTATGCCTTCCCCAAACTGTATGAACCCAAAAGTTTTCGCGAGTCATACTCTTATGTTGCTACGCCAAATAAAAAATTCAACACTACAACTTTTTCGAAAACGAGAAGTGAATGAAAGGTTATGCATTGCAGAAGTGGGAGTCGACCTTGAACCTTTGTGTTCATGCCCACGGACATGATGTGGAACTTACCATGAAAGATTCTTGCAAGAATATTTAATCATTTGAATAATTCTTCCAGTATCGTAAATTGGATCCTTTGTAGTTATGGTTCCGACCATGCTAACCTTATTCAATGTATCTGAAAGGAAACCATTCCATTACCTCATCTATTCTGACAAGATGAAAGTATCTGCTATCGCAAGTCAACGCTCCAATTCAGTTTCTATTCTGATTTGCCTTCGAGTAATACCCTCCAGTATCTCAAGAATATCACAGAACTGTGTTGCTTCCTATGAGTCTTCATCTAGTATTGCTTGTCACTGATTTCAGACCCCCCCCCCCGGGTTCTGAGTTATTGCACTCGAGAACACCGATAAGTGAATCAATTCCGCACTTTGATGCATAACTCTCAGAAATTTTAATTGCTTACGAGTTTAATAATCCTTCAAGTCATTCCCAGCCGATTTACTACATCATCATCATCATGCTAAACCTTTACTGTGCTACCTGGTCCTTATTCCCGGAGCACAACTTTCGATGATGAACTAAGCTTTCATCAATTTTCTCGTCTTATCGTTTCACCTCGAACAACAAACTTGACACCGAGTTCGTGTCGTATCTGTGGCTCTAATAATCTTTTGATACATCCGTCCTTTTGCTTGATGCAGTCGCTGTTCAATTGCTTCTTCGTTGATCTTATCGACAACAAATTGTCGTGATCATCATCAACATTTTGACTCCTTCCAGGATATCAATGGAATTCTTGATGATAAGTGACATCCGTGTTCCTTGGTAATTTGAGTTACCATCGACAACATCCTTGCCTTCTTTTCAACACAAACTTGTTCTTGTTTTGTGTTATACCTTGAGTTCCTTGCTATCCAGCAATTGTTCTTCTTTACATTGGAGTATTACCATCTTTTATGTCAAGAATGTCGTGAGAGTTTCACCACCTCTTATGAAATTCTTGATACAATGATGCTTCTCACCATCATCATTCTTCTCTTGGTCCCCGTGTTGAGTGAACTCTGTTATGAGAATTTAATATCTCTAGCAACCATGTTACTTCAGAGTTAATGGACAATAATTCCATTGTAGTGTATTGGTTGCTAAATTTCCATTCCGACATTGGTCGGGCAACCCAACCCATATTTCAGGTGCACCTTTCAACCAATGTTTAATTGTGTATGTTTACCTCAAGCATAAATCATTATATCATTTGATCTGACAAGTGTTGCCTCCTTGTTCACATCATTGTGGAAATCCATCTTTTGTTAATCTTGATGAATAGTCGCTGAGTCCATCAGCCACCTCCTCATCCTCTCCTTGGTTTAATGATGAACTCTTGTTTCGTAACTCGCTTCCATAGTCCATTTCCCGAGAACCTTACAATGCCATCTCGTCAATTTGTGTTGCACCTTTTCTTCTCAAACATCCTGAGTTTGAGGTATCCTAACACCAATCAGATCTGAATCTCGATCAGATATGATGGTTGGAACATATTTCCAGGAGTTATAACATCTTTACATGACCCGGTAAGGTGATGTCATGCCTAGCACACCTGGCCGGAGGCCCTATTGTTATAGTTTCCTTTTCAGCAAGGTTATCCATTCTTCCATGAGGAAATTGTAAGACTTATTCTACAAGTTGTTCCTGATGAATCCTTCGTGTATCCAAAGTCTGACCTTTGCTTGAAGACCATGCCAATGCTCTCTCGAAGCATGTCTATGGTACTCCAATTTTCAACAAAAACATTTGAACCCCAATGCTAAATGTTTCCTGCTCAATTATCCAAACACTGCTCTATGGGTAATGTCATGAAATATCTCTTCCCTTACCTAAATGGTTTTCTACCTTCTGTCCTGTCATTTATATCATGTTCTGCTTGTCCTTGGGAAGGATATACCCCCAAAATATGTATTTAAACACATTTTCCTTTCCATTATTATGTTTAATCTGATGATCACATTTTCCTTTCCATTGTCTTGTTTAACCTTTCTCGTGGTTTATATGATCTAAGCAGTAATGATTCGCTACTTATGTAAACACCTTGGTGTACAACTGTGTTAGTAAGACCCTGTTGCTATTGTTGATGACGTTTTGGTAACCACTGATGGACGAGAACTTTGCCTATTGGTCTGCCTTGTTCAACGAGTAGGAAAATGGTTCTCTTCGTCCCTCGCCCTTGGTACCGACGATTGTTGCCGACATAACTGACATACTACCCTCTGACATGCCCTGTTATCTTGACCATGCATGTTGTCACCGCTCCTTCTACTTTTTACCCACATGGTGGGACCATAACCCACAGTTCCACAGGATCGAAACCTAACTCTCTTCTACCCCCTGTTTCCAAAGTTATTCCTCACACGTGGCTATGTAAGTACTTCACGAGCCACCTTCCGAAAGATCATCAATTCTGGTATCATACACAATACTTATTATTGTTCCTACCCTTTCATACTCTGTTTCAGGCAACGAACGTTTTCCCATCCACTTGAAGCTTCTTATTGCACCTTCTTACTTTGCTCTCGATGACTTCCTTGAACTTCAACTTGAGACATACCTTGAGCTTCATTCCCTGAGATAATTACCGATTGTCAGTCATCACCGACATTTGCCCTTATAGTTTTCCCCTTCTACCATTTTTGTAAGTATGATGAAGACTCCGAAGAAAGGATGACGACTTCATCATGATGACCTAAATCAGAGAAATGGAGACATCAACGAGAGGGTTCAATGTCTTCGACAAGGGCAACCAAGACCGAGAAGACTCGTTAGAATTTCGTAACCAAAATTTCCCCCTTACTCCCCCTCTTAAATCTCGGGGCAAGATTTCTTGTAGTGGAGGAGAATTGTGATGCTCGGATATTTAAGCAATAGTGAACCTCTGCTAATGATGCCACGTCACCTTGCTTTCTGTTGCTAATCTAGCGTTAGTTCGAAACTGATTCAAATTCAAATTCAAAATCAGTCAAACAATAAAAGTTTTCAATTGTCAAATCTAAAATGTTCAGATTGTAGCAAATAAATCATAGATGATTATGGTGGTGAAACCACATTGTTATGAGATGTTTAAATACTCCAAATTGAATAGAACAGCAGGAAAAACCAATTATTACATGCCTTTTATAAGATATAAAATATTAAACTAATTGTTTTGGGTGCCCAAGATATAATGACATTAGAATAAGTAGTAATACTATTTTAGGAACTAAGATCATAATTATAAAAACTAACATAAAGTGAAACCAAAAAATAAAACAGTGAAAGAAAATTAAATAAAACAAAACAACAAAACAAAAAAACATAAAAGGAGAATCGCCCCCCCCCCACTGGGCCACGGCCTAGATGGCCTCGGGGCCAACCAGGCCGGCCCAGCTGGCACCTACAGAACCCCCCCTGGGGCAACCGAACCCTAGTTGCCCCCCCCCACTTCCCCCATGCACTCCCCCACTCCTCCCACGATCCCGATCTGGATCGTGACCCCGATGCCGCCCGACGCCTCCCGTCGCCCCTCACCACCTTGTCGGACCCCCCCCCTAGACCCCTCACCTCTCTTTCCTTCCCCCGCATGGATCTGGTCGGGGCAACTGATGCCCTGCGCCCGCACCGACGCTGGACAACGTCATAGTCGGGCGTGCCACCTCGCCGGCGCCGCCTGCCCACCGGACTGCCGCGTCCCAGTCCTCCTCCTCGACCCCCACTGCCACCCCCCTACAGCTACGCGGTGAGCTGCCGCGCCGGTCGTGCCTTCCCTCTCCCCCCTCTCTGCTCCCGGCCACGCCCGATGCGCATGCCCGCTCACCGTCGTCCCACACCCGAGCGTCCCGAGTGCGCTCGGCCGCGCTCACCCGCCACATCTGCCGCGCTCCCCGCCGCGTCGCGCCCATGCATGCCCCGCTCGATCCTTTGCCTGCTGCTGTTGCTCGCGCCGACCCCGCCACCGTACGCTCACCGCAGCGCCCCGCAGCTCCTCTGCCGCCCGGCGCCCGCTGTTGCGGCCTCGCTGGCCCGCACGCTCGCTGCCACCTCCGCTCACGCTCGCCGCACGCCGCTACCACCCTCGACCGCGTCGCCCTCGTGCGCCACCGCAGCCGCCTGCCTCCGCCGTCTACGCCGACAGCGCCATGCCCCTACCCTGCACCCGCCGGCACGCCGCTCCCCGTGTACACCCCGTGTTTTCTTTAGTGCCACCCCCCCTGCGAGCCCACTGCCACGCCTGCTGCCCCGCATGTCTCGCCTAGCGCGGCCCCTCTCCCGCCTGCCGGCGTTGACCTCGCCCCGCATCGGGCTCGTGCCGCTCCGGCCACGGCCCCGCAGCACCGCTCGGCCGCGGCCTGCGCCCGCTAGCGCCCGAGCCCTCTAAGGCCCCCTGGGCCTATGACAGGAGGGCCCAACCCCAGAACGTTTTGAAAAATATATATATAAAAGAATTAAAAATATATATATATATATATTAATTAACTTAATTAATTAGGTTTAAATAAACTAATTAAAATCTATTAGCCCAATAACTTGGTTAGACAAAATTAACAAGTTTGTTAGTGTAACAGTCAATGACAGGGGGCCCCACCCCCTGTTGACCAGTCAAACGTTGACTGGTCAACAGGGACCCCCTGGCCCACCTGTCAGCCTCTGGTACACTTTTATGTACTCATAAATGGGTGCACCTAGCATTTAGCTATTTCATTTCGAATTAATAATAATTTCAGAATGTTATTAAAACTCTGGAAAATAATATAAAATAAACAGTAACTCGGACAAAAATGTTTTGTACATGAAAGATGCTCAGAACGACAAGACGAATCCGAATACGCAGCCCGTTTGTCCGCCACATATCCCTAGCATAGCGAACACGCATCTTTCCCCCTCTCGTTCATCTGTCCGAAAACGTGAAACACCCAGGATACTTTCCCGGTTGTTTTCCCCCTTTGCCGGTATCACCTCCTACTGTGTTAGGGCACACCTAGCACCATTACTTGTCTTGTCATGCATCGATATGCATCTGTTTGCATTGTATTCATTGTTTCTTCCCCCTCTTCTCTCCGGTAGACTACGAGACTGACGCCGCTGCTGGTGCCCCGATCGACTACGTTGTTAACGACCCCTACTTGCCAGAGCAATCAGGCAAGCCCCCCCTTGATCACCAGATATCGCCTATTCTTCTCTCTACTGCTTGCATTAGAGTAGTGTAGCATGTTACTGCTTTCCGTTAATCCTATTCTGATGCATAGCCTGTCATTGTTGCTACAGTTGTTGATACCTTACCTGCAGTCCTAAATGCATAGTATAGGATGCTAGTTTACCATCAGTGGCCCTACATTCTTGTCCGTCTGCCATGCTATACTCTCGGGCCATGATCACTTGGGAGGTGATCACGGGTATATACTATATACTTTATACATGATACATGTGGTGACTAAAGTCGGGTCGGCTCGTAGAGTACCCGCGAGGGATTCACGGATTGGGTCCGAAAGGACGTTTGTCCCGACGGCCCTCTAGGTGGATTTTTGTGGCGGAGTGACATGGTAGGTTGAGACCACCTAGGAGAGAGGTGGGCCGGGCCCTGGTCGGCATCTGTGGTTATTTCAAAATAACATGCTTAACAAGATCTGGGTATTTGATCTGAGTCTGGCCATTGGCCTATACGCACTAACCAACTACGCGGGAACAGTTATGGGCACTCGATGTCGTGGTATCAGCCGAAGCCTTCTTGACGTCAGCGACTGGGCAGCGCGCGCCGGGTTGGACTGGAACGCCTGCTCTTGTATAAGGGAGGCTAGGTATGCTCGCCGGCCACGTTCGCAACGTGCAGGTTTGCAATGGGCGATTGGCCCAGACCCCTGCGCCATAGGATTTAGACCGGCGTGCTGACCTCTCTGTTGTGCCTAGGTAGGGCTGCGACGTGTTGATCTTCCGAGGCCGGACATGACCCAGAAAAGTGTGTCCGGGCAAAGGGGATCGAGCGTGTTGGGAAATGTGGTGCACCCCTGCAGGGAAGTTTATCTATTCAAAAAAGCCATGTCCCTCGGTAAAAGGACGACCCAGAGTTGTACCTTGACCTTATGATAACTAGAACCGGAGACTTAATAAAACACACCCTTCCAAGTGCCAGATACAACCCGGTGATCGCTCTCTAACAGGGTGATGAGGAGAGGATCGCCGGGTAGGATTATGCTATACGATGATACTTGGTTAACTTACCATCTACTCTCTTCTACTGCTTCAAGATGGAGGCTGCCAGAAGCATAGTCTTCGATAGGACTAGCTATCCCCCTCTTATTCTGGCATTCCGTAGTTCAATCCACATATACTACCCCTTTCATTAATACCAATGCATATGTAGTGTAGCTCCTTGCTTGTGAGTACTTTGGATGAGTACTCACGGTTGCTTTGCTACTTCTTTTTCCCCTTTCCCGGTTATTGCGATCATATGATGGAGCCTAGGAGCCAGAGGATCCCGACGATGATTCTACATCGAGTTCGGCTATGAGGAGTAGTTAGGAGGTCCTAGGCAGGAGGCCTCGCCTTTTCGATCGTTGCTACTTTTGTGCTAGCCTTCTTAAGGCGAAATTGTTTACCTTATGTCTGTACTCAGACATTGTTGCTTCCACTAACTCGGTTGTTTTCGAGCTGATGTATTCGAGCCCTCGAGGCCCTTGGCTTGTAATATAAAGCTTGTATTATTTTAATTTGTGTCTAGAGTTGTGTTGTGATATCTTCCCGTGAGTCCCTGATCTTGATTGTACACATTTGCGTGTATGATTAGTGTATGGTCAAATCGGGGGCGTCACATTTCGGGAAGCTAAAAAACAATCTTTGCAAAGTAGGATGAGTGCGGATAAATTTGCTTTCAAGTTTCAGAACTAGTGCTGAAATAGCATCCACATAAGATCTACTGGTTTTAAGTATAGGAGCATCACCGGGACTTAGATTCCCAACACAATTGAAAAATTCCTGGATACGTTCTTTTCCCATAACGTTCCCTTTCCCCAAGATAAAAGTTTTAGCATCCAGATTGCATGTACGTCCAATCTTAGGAGTCAGGCCATCATCTGTTGGTGCGATATCAAAATCACTCATGATTGCAAGCAAAGGATAGATCTGGCCAGAAAACGGCGAATGGAATAAGAGAGGCGAATAAAATGGCAATTTTTTGTGAAGTGGGGTGAGGAAACCAGAGGCAAATGGCGAATAACGTAAATTGCAAGGAGATGAGATTTGTGATTAGGAACCTGGGTATGTTGAAGATCCTCCCCGGCAACGGTGCCAGAAATGGCGTGTTGATGGGAGGCTATCTTGACTTGATTCTCCCCGACAACGGTGCCAGAAATTCTCCTTAATGGTAGCTGGAACTACGTCGGTATTTCCCCGGAGAGGGAGGGATGATGTAGCACAGCGACGGTAGGTATTTCCCTCAGTTATGAAACCAAGGTATCGAACCAGTAGGAGAACCAAGCAACACAACGTAAATAGCACCTGCACACAAACAACAACATCTCGCAACCCGACGAGTTAAAGGGGTTGTCAATCCCATCCGGGGTATGGCGCCTCAAGATAGGCAAGCGGGCGTGAGGTAAATGGTAGTAGATTGATAGATCGAATGCCAAATAAAATAAATAAAGATAAAACGCAGCAAGGTATTTTTGTATTTTTTGGTTTAATAGATCTGAATAAAAATGCAAAGGAAAAGTAGATCGCAAGGCAAATATATGAGAAAGAAGACCTGGGGGCCGTAGGTTTCACTAGTGGCTTCTCTCGAGAAAAATAACAAACGATGGGTAAACAAATTACTGTTGGGCACTTGATAGAACTTCAAATAATTATGACGATATCCAGGCAGTGATTATTACATGGGCATCACGTCCAAGATTAGTAGACCGACTGCTGCCTGCATCTACTACTATTACTCCACACATCAACCGCTATCCAGCATGCATCTAGTGTATTAAGTTAATGGAAAACGGAGTAATGCAATAAGAATGATGACATGATGTAGACAAGATCTGTTTATCTATATGGCGGTAGATATAGATCTCGTATTTTTATCCTTAGTAGCAACGATACGTACGTGTCGTTTCCCTTTCTGTCACTGGGATCGAGAACCGTAAGATCGAACCCACTACCGGGCACCTCTTCCCAATGCAAGATAAATAGATCAAGTTGGCCAAACAAAATCCAAATATCAGAGAAGAAATACAAGGCTATAAGATATCATGCATATAAGAGATCAAAGAAATTCAAATAACTTTCATGGATATAAAAAGATATGACTGATCATAAACTCGAAGTTCATCAGATCTCAACAAACACACCGCAAAAGAGTTACAACATATGGATCTCCATGAGACAATTGTATTGAGAATTCAGAGAGAGAGAGAGAGAGAGAAAGTCATCTAGCTACTAACTACGAACCCGAAGGTCTACAAGGAACTACTCACGGATCATCGGAGAGGCACCAATGGAAGTGGTGAACCCCTCCGTGATGGTGATCTAGATTGGGTCTGGTGGTTCTGTACTTTGCAGCGGCTGGATGAATATTTCGTCGATGCCTTTAGGGTTTCTGGAATATTGTGGTATTTATAGAGCAAAGAGGCGGTCCGGGGGCACCCGAGGTGGGCACAACCCACCAGGGCGTGCCAGGGCCTCCTCGCGCGCCCTGGTGGGTTGTCCCCTCCTCGGGACTCCACCCAGGTGCAACCAAGGCCCATTTGCTTCCTTTTGGCCTATAAAAAATCATCATGAAGTTTCGTGGCATTTGGACTCCGTTTGATATTGACTTCCTGCAATGTAAAGAACATGGAAAAAATAGCAACTCGCACTTGGCACTATGTCAATAGGTTAGTACCAAAAAATGATATAAAATGATTATAAAACATCCAAGATTGATAATAAAATAGCATGGAACAATCAAAAATTATAGATACGTTGGAGACGCATCAAGGCACCAATGGATGTGGTAAACCCCTCCGTGATGGTGTCTAGATTGGATCTGGTGGTTCTGGACTCTGCGGCGGCTGGAATTGATTTTCGTCGACTCCCCTAGGGTTTCTGGAATATTAGGGTATTTATAGAGCAAAGAGGCGGTCCGGGGGGCACCTGAGGTGGGCACAACCCACCAGGGTGCGCCTGGGCCTCCTGGCATGCCCCTCCTTGGCCCATTAGTGTCTTCTGGTCCATACAAAATCCCCGTGAAGTTTTGCTGCATTTGGACTCCGTTTCGTATTGATTTTCCGCGATGTAAAAAACATGCAAAAACAACAACTAGCACTTATCACTATGTCAATAGGTTAGTACGAAAAAATGATATAAAATGACTATAACATGATTATAAAACATCCAAGATTGATAATATAACAGCATGAAACAATCAAAAATTATAGATACATTGGAGACGTATCAGAGATTCAATATGATCCAGGAAAGAGGAAATTGATAGAACATTATCGTCCAAATTTGAAAGATTTTGTATGAAGAAAATACTTGCTTAATGGACCTTGTCAGCCAAAAGATATCAATTTTCCATATTCAAACTTTCTGGCTACGAGGAGAAGGTTCAGTCCTGAATGGTTTGATGATCATGAGAGTTGGCCTGAATACAGCAAAGAGAATAAAAAAGCATATTGCTTTTGTTATTTCTTATTTCGGGACTGTGGCCACAAGAAAGAAGTTGGGTATGAGGCATTTGTTCTGAATGGCTGGGATACCTGGAGCGTTCCATCAAGGCTAAACGATCATGTTGGTGAGCCAGGTAGTGTCCATGATCAAGCAATGAAAAAATGTACCGCTCTACTAAAAAGAGGTGAACACATTGATGTTAATATCCAGTTTCAAAGTGAAGCTTCAAAGGTTGCATATTTTACTTGACTGAATGCCGCAATTGACACGGCTAGACTATTGTTGAAGCAAGGGTTGCCTTTCCAGGGCCATGATGAGTCAAAGAACTCACACAATAAAGGCAATTTCTTGGAAGTTCGTGATTTCTTGCTCAACATGATCCAGTTGTTGGCAAGGCTATGGGAAAAGATGCTGCAAAGAATGCTCTTATGCCTGCTCCTCAATTCCAGAAAGATATTGCTGAAGGTTTTGCCCATGTGATAGTCCAATCTATTCTCAAAGAAGTTCAGAATAATGTGTTTTGCTTGCTTGTTGATGAGTCTAGAGATGCCTCTTGCAAAGAACAAATGGCAGTGGCCTTGCGGTATGTTGATAGTTCCAGAGATTCTAAAGAAAGCTTTGTTGGTCTTGTTCATGTGAAATAAGAAACTTCTTCGTATCTCAAGAGTTCAATTGATTCTGTTTTTACAAAATATAAGCTGAGCTACAATCAAGTTAGGGGACAAGGATATGATGGTGCCAGTAACATGCGAGGTGATTTTAATGGTCTCAAATCATTAATCATGAGAGAAAGTAGCACAACTTATTATGTTCATTGCTTTGCTCACCAACTCTAGTTAGTTGTTGTGGCTGTTGTAAGAAAGCATAAAGGAGTTAGTAATTTCTTCAGTATGATTTCTACCTTGTTAAACATTGTGGGTGGTTCTTCCAAGAGAAGAGACATGATTAGAGATATAAATCTTGAAGAAATGAGCAAGGCTTTAGGTTGTGGGCAACTTACAACAGGAGCAGGTCAGAATCAAGAGCAATGCCTTCAAAGACCCGGAGACACTCATTGGGGTTCACATGCTAAAACACATACGAGTTTGGTTGCCATGTTTAGGACAGTTATTAAAGTTCTTGAATTTGTTGAAGAAGACACTCACAGGACAAATAGAGACCAAGCAATTGGTCTTCTAGTGTACTTTCAATCTTTTGACTTTGTCTTCTATTTGCATCTCATGTTGACAATCCGCAGTACTACCAACACATTGTCATTAGCATTGCAGTGCAAGGATCAAGACATAGTAAATGCCATGAAATGTGTCTAGTCAACTAGAATAGTTTTGACTAAACTTGGAGAAGATAGATGAGAATCTATGCTAGGTGATGTTCATGTGTTTTGTGAGAAACATGATATTGTAGAGTTGGACATGGAAGAAGCATATGTTAATCCAAAAAAGAGAAGGCAGGTAACTGGAATTACCAACAAACATCACTATCAGGCTGATTGCTTCAATGATTTTTTTGATTGGCTAGTTCAAGAGCTTGACAACATGTTCAGTGAGGCATCCTCTAATTTGCTTGTTTTTTCATCCGATTTGAGTCCAAGAGACTCATTTTGTGATTTCAATTTGGATAATCTCATGGTTTGGCTAAACTATACCCTCAGGATTTTGATTCCGGGGATTTGAGGGATCTTGATAAGAATCTACATCTCTATATTGCTAATGTGCGCACAGATGATAGCTTTTCCAACATAGCAACAATCACCGACCTTTCAAAAAAAATGGTGCAGACAAGGAGACATATTATGTATCCTTTGTTTTGTCGGTTGTTGAAACTAGTAATTGTGTTGCCTATTGCTACTGCTATAGTTGAGAGGTGCTTTTCAGCAATGAAATTGGTTAAAACTAACTTGCGTAGTCGCCTCAGTGATGACAGCTTGAGTGATGAAGTTATTTGTTATGTGGAGAAAGAAGAGATGAAAAAGGTCACCAATGATCAAGTGGTTGAGTATTTCATGGCTCAAAGGAAAAGAATGTACCGAAGGTAATTTATAAAAAAAATAACAAATTTAAGTACTTTGATTTGTGCATTTTATTATGTTCCACACTTCTACTTGAAAATTTAATACTAGTTTTTATATTGTAGGTTACTGAACCTTGGTGTGTGATGAGGTGTTTTGGAATCTGAGAATGCAATACATCCTTTTGAAGTAATTTTGTCAGTTGTTTTAGTGTTATATTAAGCCGTTTAACTCTTACATTTTGTTTTTATAAACCGACTTATATTATGTTTTGTTATTCGTGTTACAAGATATGGAACATTTCTTTATTCATTGCATCCTCGCTTGAAAAATGTATGCCATGGTTAAATGGTGTTTCAGGGTAAGATTAGCTCCAGTTCCGCCCCCGGTGCATACATACATAGAGAGTTCGATCGAGGTGTTGGCTTCTTCACTACACACCTTCATGTCTTGTCTTTGCCTCGGCCTCATATTTCTTGCAGCACAATAAGCTCCTAGAAGTGCAATTCCTAGTTCATGCGCCGAAGGCAGTGTGAGAATGCTGAAATACCGTACCCATTGGGTATCGGCTTCCACATTAGCTGCGAGCTCCATGATGGCATACAGAAGACATTCAGAAGTGTGTTTGAGGTGCTCGACATCTCGTTGAAGCAAGGGGTTGCTCAGGTGCTCAATTCCATCGTGGTGTACTACTACAACACCTTCACCAGGAGCATCAAGTATTTTGGCCGATATGTTGGAGTTGTGTCGAAAATAGTGTACAAGGTAGGTTACAGTTGGACTTGTAGTTGTATTGTGTTTAGATAGGATATGGAGTCGTGTCCTAATAGGACACTTGTATCCTACGCCTCTCATATATAGCAGGGGTAGACACACGATGTAACCTATGCTAACATAATAGCACCGGAACGCAGGGGAAGCTGGCGGCGTGTGCCGGCGTCCAGGGCGACCGGGTGCGGTATTGTAGCGGTGTCATGGGAAGGAGCGCCCATAGTCAAGCCCCGGGGATATAGCCATATCGGTGAACCTCGTTAACAAATCTCGGTATCGTGCTCGTGTGATTGCTTGGTCCTCGGAAGATCGACGAAGTGCCTCGGATTTATTCTAACACGATACACGTTGCTCAATGAAGGAGTTTCTTCTCCCTATTGCCTATTTGATGTACATAATAGGTTCATGGCCATCATCTGCAACCATGACTTATAAACATAACGTAATCTGGTGTGCGAGTCGTGCGTGCGACTGGTCGCTCGAGGGCAGGAGGCCTCCTCATGCGATTCATTCTCGGGTTTTCTTTCGCTGGTTTTTTTCGTAGGTTTTTTTCGGCCGCTTTTCTCTGGCGCGAGGGAGATTTGTGCGTGGACTGGGTGTGGGGCCTCGCTAGGTTTTTTTTGGTTCTATGCGGCTCAGCGTTAGGTGGGAGAAGGAATCAAAAAAACCATGGTAGGTGGGACAAAAATAAACCCGGAACGGAGACTACCAACTGAGATATTAGGAGTAGAGATGAGCATCTTTAAGAGACTGAGCCGACACATCTTGAGATCGAGAAGTTGCACATACAACTTCATAGTCGACGTGAACATCTCCTACTAAACAATCCCAATTAGTAGACCCCCTAAAATATTACACAGCCAACATCAAATAAAAATATATAATGCTTGGATGAGTCAATATCTACAGGACTACAGAACTACATTGTGAACATATATATAGTTCTTGATGGATCTTTATGTGAGTAATTTGGTTTCACTTACGGTGTATTAAAAAAAGTCAAACTTATAAAATTTGACTTAAAACATGTTTTACTTATTATATATAAACTTAGAACGACAATTAATTCAAGCAGAGGAAAAATATTCTAATTTCAATTCACATTTTTCGCTTTAATTATCTTCCTTATTTACCATTTCTTAAGCATATATTAATATACTTCCTCGTATGGAAAAAGCGATAAGTCTTAACTTTGAAGTACTACCTATCCAAAGGTAATCTTAGGCACATTTTTAAAACTTTCCAAGCATTGGGGAGGACGACTAATCTATATAAAACCAAGCGTCCAATAATTGTTGACACTCACTTGTGTGGCACACCTTCCTATTTATCTAATGGCGATTGTCAAGTCGTCTGGTGATCTTCTAAGGCTCCTCACCTTCCTCATCTGCCTCCTCCATCGTTGCAGTGCAGGCTATGACGTCGAGTCGGTCGTCAGGACGCAGAACCTATTATCGGCTAATCTGAAACTTGAAGGCGGGACGACGGAGTTCGGGCCTGATGTCAAGTCGCTCGACCTAACTGCAAGGCAAGTTTTCCTGATCTTTATCCTGATCCGGAAGTTTAATTCATCACCTTATCTATACTTTTTCTAATGTATCATAGACAGTATGTGTCGCACTGTTCTTCATATATTGATGCATACACCCTAAGCTAAACCGATTTAATATTAACATGATGGTACAGCCTAGAGACGGATAGCCGACTCCACGTGCGCATCACCGACGCCGACCATCCACGATGGGAGGTCCCCCAAGACATCATCCCGCGGCCAACATCAGTGACGGATGACGTTCTGCTCGGATCGCCAGGCATGGACAATGCCACCTTGCCAAGCAGCGCCACCATACTCCTTCGTTTTCTCAAAATAGACCAAGTCATACTTTTTAAAGTGTAACCAAGTTTTTCTATAGAAAAAAATATATAAGCATCATGAAATATGTATTTTTTGGACAATATATTCATTTGACACAACAACTGTTTATATATTTCTACAAATAAACTTGACCTAACCTATGAAACGTTGAGTTAATACAAAACTTAGGGGTCTGTTTTATGGCAAGCAGTGAGTACAAGTGTGATGTGTGGTAGGAGCAGTATGTATATTAGCGAGTAGCTAGCCAAGTGATCGATGGGCATGCATGACAATTGGAAATGCAGGTACTTGGAGGTGACGACGGCGCTTCCAGCCCGGCGGGCATCATTGTACGGGTTCGGCGAGCACACGAAACAGACGTTCCGGCTCCAGCCCAATGACACGTTCACGCTGTGGAACGAGGACCTGGAGAGGTCAGACCAACTGGACCGTAACCTCTACGGCTCGCACCCATTCTACATGGATGTGCGCCCTGGCGGCAATGCGCATGGCGTGCTCCTTCTCAACAGCAATGGCATGGACATACTGTATGGCGGGTCCTACGTCACCTACAAGGTGATCGGCGGCGTGCTCGACTTCTACTTCTTCACCGGCCCCTCCCCGCTTGCCGTGGTTGACCAATACACCCAGTTCATCGGCCGCCCTGCCCCCATGCCATACTGGTCATTCGGGTTCCACCAGTGCAGGTATGGCTACAAGAATGTGGCTGATCTGGAGGAGGTGGTCGCCGGCTACGCCAAAGCCAAGATCCCACTGGAGGGGATCTGGTCAGACATCGACTACATGGACGGCGGCCAGGATTTCACGCTGGATCCGATCAACTTCCCGGCGAGCCGTCTCCGGCCGTTCGTCGACCGGCTCCACAGCAACGGCCAAAAGTATGTGGTCATCATAGACCCGGAGATCAAAAGACAAGCAACGCCTAACGAGGACTTTTTCCTCAAGAGAAACGGCACCAACGTGGTGGGCAGGGTGTGGCCAGGCGAGGTGTACTTCCCGGACTTCATCAACCCACGCGCCGTGGAGTACTGGGCGCAGAAGATCTCCGAGTTCCGGCGGACCATCCCCGTAGACGGGCTGTGGTGCGACATGAACGAGCCCTCCAACTTCGGGGCCTGGCAGCCGCTCAACGCGCTGGACGACCCACCATACCACATCAACAATTCCGGCACGCATCGTCCCCTCAACAACCAAACCGTGCCGGTCTCCACTGTGCACTACAATGGCGTGTCCGAGTACGACGCGCACAACCTCTTCGGCCTCTTCGAGGCACGTGCCACGCATGCCGCACTGCTCAAGGACACGGCACGCCGCCCCTTCGTGCTCAGCCGCTCCACCTTCCCCGGAGCGGGACGGTACGCGGCGCACTGGACCGGCGACAATTCCGCGCGGTGGGACGAGCTTGCCAACTCCATCAACACTATGCTCAGCTTTGGCCTCTTTGGCATCCCCATGGTCGGCGCCGACCTATGCGGCTTCAGGGGTAACACAAGTCAGGAGCTCTGCAGCCGCTGGATACAGCTCGGTGCATTCTACCCGTTCGCGAGGGCGCACACGGAGAGAACCACCGAACGACGAGAGCTCTATGTGTGGGAGTCGACGGCGCAGTCGGCGAGGAAAGCGTTCGGGACGCGGTACCGGATGCTCCCCTACATGTACACTCTCATGTACGAGGCGCACACAACAGGGGCGCCCATCGCCCGCCCGCTCTTCTTCTCCTACCCGCAGGACGCCGACACCTACGGCGTGGACAAGCAGTTCCTGCTCGGGCGCGGCGTGCTTGTATCTCCGGTGCTACAGCCGGGTGCCACCACCGTCGACGCCTATTTCCCGGCGGGCCGGTGGTTTAGTCTCTATGACCACAACTACCCCCTCACCGTCGCCACACGGACCGGCAAGCGTGTTACACTTCAGGCGCCAGTGGACTCGGCTAACGTGCACCTGGCCGGCGGCAACATCCTACCATTGCAGCAGCCGGCGCTGACCACGTCCGCCGCACGGCAAGGCGAGTTTCACCTCCTTGTGGCGCTCACGGAGAACGGCACAGCCAGCGGGGAGCTATTCTTGGATGACGGCGAGTCCATGGAGATGGGCGGGGTGGGAGGCAAGTGGACCCTGGTGAAATTTAGCTGCAGCACGGAGGAGAGCAAGGGTATCATCACGACCACGGTGAGTTCCCATGTGGTGCAGAACTCATACGCGCCGAGTCGGGCGCAGGTCATCGGCAACGTGGTCTTTATGGGGCTCCAGTCGCCAGCAAAAGGGTTCACTATCTATGTGAACAACGTTGAGCTCAAGGCAGCCCGCACCAAGTCCCGGACGAGTGGAGCGTTTAGCGTCAGTGGCCTGTCGCTCGCCATTGGAAAGGAGTTCCAGATCAAGGTCGTCATGTCCCATTAACATTGATACCATTTTTGCATAATTATTGTATGTCTGAAGTTCTGAATAAAAGTTTTGAGAAATTTGAATTTTGTTATGGTTTGAGATTTCTAAACATCTTACATTATTTATTGTCCTTGGTCGTTTATCTACCATCTTCCACTCATCTCAGAGAAGCAAATCCGTATATATTTAACTAACTCCCTAAGACGGTTAATCACAAGTTCCATCTTGATCTGAAATTGCTCCTTCACCTTTTTTTAGGGGATTTTTTTTTTTTGGCAAACAACAACCCTCAAAAGAGGGTTCCAGATTTTATTATTAGCATCCAAGACAATGTACAGCGATCAAGTTCCCTCTAGGAAAAGAAATGGCCTCAAGAGCCATTTTTTAGTCACATCCTGCTCCTTTACTGCAAAGAAAGCTATAACTAGAAGGAGATTTAGAAAAATATGCCCTTTTTGCAAGATTATGAGCAATCAGATTGTTGATCCTTGGAATGTGCTCAATCCTGTAATAAGCAAGACCAGAAACCAGATTGAAGAAATCAGCAAGAGTGGGTCGTAAGTTCCAGTGTCCAGGATTTTGAATCAGATCCTTTGCTTTCACTGCCTCCACTAATGTCCTGCGGTCAAATAGGAAATAGACAGAGCTCCAATTCAAATACTTGACAGTTTCAGCCGCCAGAAGAAGCCCAAGTGCTTCAGCCTGCTGAACAAAACAAACATTCCTAGCAATAACTTGAATAAATATGGAATGATTCCTTGATTCGTCCCGTAGAAATACTCCGAAAGATGCTTTATCTTGGCTAACTATAGGATTGTATGTAGCATCAATATATGCTATGAAACATGCATGATGAAAATTCAGCTTCCTGTCAATATCATTGCTATTGGCTTCCATATTAGCAATCCTCTTATCTTCCAACTCATCCTCCAATATGCACCTGCATTAAGCATCGATTTGGTAGCGTATATAACCAAAATTGGACTCCAATTTTTCTTATTCAATAGAAGATCACTTCTAGCTTTCCAAATATTCCACAAAGTAGTAAAGATGATCTCTGAGCTTAAATCTAGATTAAGGCTAGAAAAAATGAAGTTGATGACATCCGAAGGATATAAGCTATGATCTACCATATCCGATTTAAAGCCTAATTTCAACCAAACCGATTTAGAGAAATTGCATAAAAAGAACAGAAACATATCCGATTCAACCTGGCCACACCTACAACATTCTTTCTTTATATGTTTTGAAAATCTAGAAACTCTTAACCCTGAAGCAATAGCTCTTCTAATAAGTCTCCAAGCAAATGTTTTAACTCTAGGAGACAAAGTTTTTTTTTCGAACCTAGTTAAGAATAGCTATCTCCTGGTTGGTCACAATAGGTCTTTGGTTCATCGCATTATCCTGGGTATCCTGCATCAAAACTTTGTAAGCACTTTTAGTAGTACATTTTGCATTTGGAGTGTGAATCCAGGACAAGGTATCATCAAGCTCAGCATTTATGACAGGAGTATTTAAAACATCATTTTAAAAGTATCATCAAAATAGGCACTGACCTTATCTTCATCCCAAACTTCAGAATTAGGTTTCCAAAGATGACTAATGATGTTTGTTCAAGGACCATTTAGGTTGGGCTTGAGATGATCATAATTTTTTCCCATCTTTTGCACCAAGGATTGTCTCAGATGGAAGTGTTTCCTTTAGCAATTTTTATGTTACAAAAATTAATAATATCAGGAAGAACTTTAATAAAGGAGGTCCAGAATGCAGATTTGGGGGAATAAATATTATGTTTCCATATGGTAGAGTTACGAAAATATTTTGCTTTATGAACCTTAGCAATTAAAGGGGAGGGATTATTAATGATATTCCAAGCCATATTAGTAATCAAGGATTCGTTCATAATGGCTAAATTCCTAAAGCTCAATCCTCCTTTATGCATAGGTCTATAAATATCATCCCAAGCTCTAAAGAAAATAGGTTTTGCCTTGTCATCCTTCTGAATTCCCATCCACGAAAATTTTCTAACAATGGAAGTGAGTTTTTTTATGATGGACTTGCTTAAGAGGATATTGGACATATAGTAAACCGGCAAGGAAGCAAAGACCGATTTGATAAGAGTAAGCCTTCCTGCATGAGAGAGCCTACTAGCCTTGCAAATGTTAAGTTTGGATTTAAACTTATTAATAATAAAGCTATAAGCTGTTGCCATATTCCTACCCGGAAGAATAAGAGGATGTACTAGATGATAGTGTTAAGATCGATATCCAAAGAAGGAAATATATTTTTATATAACTTCTAAGGTCGTTGTCTGTATTCCTCCTAAATAAGATTGATGATTTGTTCCAGTTGGGAGTTTGACCCGAAGCTTCGCAAAATTGGTTAATGATGTGAGCAATAGTATATGTTGAAAATATGAGCAAGTTACTATGAGATTTAATCCAAATAAGCCGTACTACAAAGACATAAATATCTTGCACACCTTTCCTTCCTGACCAGGTACTACAAAACCATCTGGCTTATCCACGTAAATTTCCTCCTTCAACTCTCCATTGAGCAATCCGTCTTAATGTCCATTTGATGAACGAGAAGACCATGTGAAGCAGCCAGTGATAGTAGCACCCGAATAGTGGTCAGTCTAGCCACAGGTGAGTAAGTATCAAAGAAGTCTTCACCTTCTGTCGGTGTCAAAACTGGCGGATCTCGGGTAGGGGGTCCCGAGCTGTGCGTCTAAGGCAGATGGTAACAGGAGGCAGGGAACACGATGTTTTACCCAGGTTCGGGCCCTCTTGATGGAGGTAAAACCCTACGTCTTGCTTGATTAATATTGATGATATGGGTAGTACAAGAGTTTATCTACCACGAGATCGGAGAGGCTAAACCCTAGAAGCTAGCCTATGGTATGATTGTATGTTGTCCTACGGACTAAAACCCTCCGGTTTATATAGACACCGGAAAGGGCTAGGGTTACACAAGGTCGGTTACAAAGGAGGAGATATACATATCCGTATTGCCTAGCTTGCCTTCCACGCTAAGTAGAGTCCCATCCGGACACGAGACGAAGTCTTCAATCTTGTATCTTCATAGTCCAACAGTCTGGCCAAAGGATATAATCCGGTTGTCCGGAGACCCCCTAATCCAGGACTCCCTCACCTTCTTTTTGGGTATAACCCTTAGCCACAAGCCGTGCCTTGTACTTTTCAATCGTACCATCAGGTCTAAACTTCTTCTTGAACACCCACTTACATCCTACAGGTTTGCACCCATAAGGACGGTCAGTGAACTCCCAGGTTCCGTTACCTAAGATGGGATCAATCACCCTACGAACAGCTTCCTTCTAGTAGTCGGCATCAGAAGATGCGTAGGCTTGTGAAATAGTCTTGGGTGTGTCATCGACGAGGTAAACAATGAAATCATCACCAAAGAACTTTGTAGTCCTCTGTCTCTTACTTCTTACAGGAGTTTCATTGTCACCCTCAACAGGATTCTCAACATGCTCCATCGCAATGGTGGGTTCTGGAATTACAGCGAATTCCTCACTAGATGGAGTAGGTATCTCCTAATTTGATGAACTCGACATATACTTCATAGGAAATATGTCCTCAAACAAAGTTGCATAATTCGACTCCATAATCGTACCAACATGCATGTCGGATACCTCAGATTTTATTATCAAAAATCTATAGCCAATGCTATGAAAAGCATAGCCCAGAAGAACACAACCCATGGTTTTGAAGGTAATATGCCCTAGAGGCAATAATAAAGTTATTATTTATTTCCTTATATCATGATAAATGTTTATTATTCATGCTAGAATTGTATTAACCGGAAACATAATATTTGTGTGAATACATAGACAAACAGAGTGTCACTAGTATGCCTCTACTTGACTAGCTCGTTGATCAAAGATGGTTATGCTTCCTAGCCATTGACATGAGTTGTCATTTGATTAACAGGATCACATCATTAGGAGAATAATGTGATTGACTTGACCCATTCCGTTAGCTTAGCACTCGATCGTTTAGTACGCTGCTATTGCTTTCTTCATGACTTATACATGTTCCTATGACTATGAGATTATGCAACTCCCGTTTACCAGAGGAACGCTTTGTGTGCTACCAAACGTCACAACGTAACTGGGTGATTATAAAGGTGCTCTACAGGTGTCTCCGAAGGTACTTGTTGGGTTGGCGTATTTCGAGATTAGGATTTGTCACTCCGATTGTTGGAGAGGTATCTCTGGGCCCTCTCGGTAATGCACATCACTTAAGCCTTGCAAGCATTGCAACTAATGAGTTAGTTGCGGGATGATGTATTACAGAATGAGTAAAGAGACTTGCCGGTAACGAGATTGAACTAGGTATTGAGATACCGACGATCGAATCTTGGGCAAGTAACATACTGATGACAAAGGAAACAACGTATGTTGTTATGCGGTCTGACTGATAAAGATCTTCGTAGAATATGTGGGAGCCAATATGAGCATCCAGGTTCCGCTATTGGATATTGACCGAAGATGTGTCTCGGTCATGTCTACATAGTTCTCGAACCCGTAGGGTCCGCACGCTTAAAGTTTCAATGACGGTTATATTATGAGTTTTGATGTACCGAAGGTTGTTCGGAGTCCCAGATGTGATCACAGACATGACGAGGAGTCTCGAAATGGTTGAGACATGAAGATTGATATATTGGAAGCCTATATTTGGATATCGGAAGTGTTCCGGGTGAAATTGGGATTTTACTAGAGTACCGAGGGGTTACCAGAACCCCCCGGGTGCTTAATGGGCCATAGTGGGTGTCGGTGTCAAAACCGGCGGATCTCGGGTAGGGGGTGCCGAACTGTGCGTCCAGGCCTAATGGTAACAGGAGGCAAGGGGCACGAAGTTTTACCCAGGTTCGGGCCCTCTTGATGGAGGTAAAACTCTACGTCCCGCTTGATTAATATTGATGATATGGGTGTTACAAGAGTAGATCTACCAGGAGATCAGAGAGGATAAACCCTAAAAGCTAGCCTACGGTATGATTGTATGTTGTGATTGTTGTCCTACGGACTAAAACCCTTCGGTTTATATAGACACCGGAGAGGGTTAGGGTTACACAAGGTCGGTTACAAAGGAGGAGATATCCATATACGTATTGCCTAGCTTTCCTTCCATGCCAAGTAGAGTCCCATCCGGACACGAGACGAAGTCTTCAATCTTGTATCTTCATAGTCTAACAGTTCGGCCAATGGAGATAGTCCGGCTGTTCGGAGACCCCCTAATCCAGGACTCCCTCAGTGGGCCTTTGTGGAGAAGAGGAGAGGCGGCCAGGGCAGGGCCGCGCGCCCCTCCCCCCTAGTCCAAATAGGACAAGGAGAGGGGGGTGGCGGCCCCCCTTTCCTTCCTCTCTCCCTCCTCTTTCCCCCTCCACTCCTATTCCAAAAAGGAAATGGGAGGGAGTCCTAGTCCCGGTGGGAGTAGGACTCCTCCTAGCGCGCCCCTCCTGGCCGGCCGCACCTCCCCCCTTGCTCCTTTATATACGGGGGCAAGGGGGCACCCTAGAGACACAACAATTGATCGTTTGATCTTTTAGCTGTGTGCGGTGCCCCCCTCCACCATAGTCCACCTCGATAATATTGTAGCGGTGCTTAAGCGAAGCCCAGCGTCGGTAGAACATCATCATCGTCACCATGCCGTCGTGCTGACGAAACTCTTCCTCAACACTTGGCTGGATCGGAGTTTGAGGGACGTCATCGGGCTGAACGTGTGCTGAACTCAGAGGTGTCGTGCGTTCGGTACTTGATCGGTCGGATCGTGAAGACGTACGACTACATCAACCGCGTTGTGCTAATGTTTCCGCTTTCGGTCTACGAGGGTACGTGGACAACACTCTCCCCTCTCTTTGATATGCATCACCATGATCTTGTGTGTGCGTATGAATTTTTTTGAAATTACTACGTTACCCAACAGTGGCATCCGAGCCTGGTTTTATGCGTAGATGTCATATGCACGAGTAGAACACAAGTGAGTTGTGGGCAATATAAGTCATACTTCTTACCAGCATGTCATACTTTGGTTCGGCGGTATTGTTGGATGAAGCGGCCCGGACCGACATTACGCGTACGCTTACGCGAGACTGGTTCTACCGACGTGCTTTGCACATAGGTGGCTGGCGGGTGTCAGTTTCTCCAACTTTAGTTGAACCGAGTGTGGCTACGCCCGGTCCTTGCGAAGGTTAAAACATCATCAACTTGACAAACTATCGTTATGGTTTTTGATGCGTAGGTAAGAACGGTTCTTGCTAAGCCCGTAGCAGCCACGTAACTGACACCCGCCAGTCACCTATGTGCAAAGCACGTCGGTAGAACCAGTCTCGCGTAAGCGTACACGTAATGTCGGTCCGAGCCGCTTCATCCAACAATACCGCTGAACCAAAGTATGACATGCTGGTAAGCAGTATGACTTATATTGCCCATAACTCACTTGTGTTCTACTCGTGCATATGACATCTACGCATAAAACCAGGCTCGGATGCCACTGTTGGGGAACGTAGTAATTTCAAAAAAATTCCTATGCACACACAAGATCATGGTGATGCATATCAACGAGAGGGGAGAGTGTTATCCACATACCCTCGTAGACCGAAAGCGGAAGCGTTAGCACAACGCGGTTGATGTAGTCATACATCTTCACGATCCGACCGATCAAGTACCGAACGCACGGCACCTCCGAGTTCAGCACACGTTCAACCCGATGACGTCCCTCGAACTCCGATCCAGCCGAGTGTTGAGGGAGAGTTTCGTCAGCACGACGGCGTGGTGACGATGATGACGTTCTACTGATGAAGGGCTTCGCTTAAGCACCGCTACAATATTATCGAGGTGGACTCTGGTGGAGGGGGCACCGCACATGGCCAAAAGATCAAACGATCAATTGTTGTGTCTCTATGGTGCCCCCTTGCCCCCGTATAAAAGGAGCAAGGGGGGAGGTGCGGCCGGCCAGGAGGGGCGCGCCAGGAGGAGTCCTACTCCCAGGAGTAGGACTCCCTCCCTTTTCCTTGTTGGATTAGGAGTGGAGGGGGAAAGAGGAGGGAGAGAGGAAGGAAAGGGGGGCCGCCACCCCCCTCTCCTTGTCCTATTCGGACTAGGGGGAGGGGCGCGCGGCCCTGCCCTAGCCGCCTCTCCTCTTCTCCACAAAGGCCCACTATGGCCCATTAAGCACCCGGGGGGTTCCGGTAACCCCTCGGTACTCCAGTAAAATCCCAATTTCACCCGGAACACTTCTGATATCCAAATATAGGCTGCCAATATATCAATCTTCATGTCTCAACCATTTTGAGACTCCTCGTCATGTCCGTGATCACATCCGGGACTCCGAACAACCTTCGGTACATCAAAACATATAAACTCATAATATAACCGTCATTGAAACTTTAAGCGTGCGGACCCTACAGGTTCGAGAACTATGTAGACATGACCGAGACACGTCTCCGGTCAATAACCAATAGGGGAACCTGGATGCTCATATTGGCTCCCACATATTCTACAAAGATCTTTATCGGTCAGACCACATAACAACATACGTTGTTCCCTTTGTCATCGGTATGTTACTTGCCCGAGATTCGTTCGTCGGTATCTCAATACCTAGTTCAATCTCGTTACTGGCAAGTCTCTTTACTCCTTCTGTAATACATCATCCCGCAACTAACTCATTAGTTGCAATGCTTGCAAGGCTTAAGTGATGTGCATTACCGAGAGGGCCCAAAGATACCTCTCCGACAATCAGAGTGACAAATCCTAATATCGAAATACGCCAACCCAACAAGTACCTTCGGAGACACCTGTAGAGCATCTTTATAATCACCCAGTTACGTTGTGACGTTTGGTAGCACACAAAGCGTTCCTCCGGTAAACGGGAGTTGCATAATCTCATAGTCATAGGAACATGTATAAGTCATGAAGAAAGCAATAGCAGTGTACTAAACGATCGAGTGCTAAGCTAACGGAATGGGTCAAGTCAATCACATTATTCTCCTAATGATGTGATCCTGTTAATCAAATGACAACTCATGTCAATGGCTAGGAAACATAACCATCTTTGATCAACGAGCTAGTCAAGTAGAGGCATACTAGTGACACTCTGTTTGTCTATGTATTCACACAAGTATTATGTTTCCGGTTAATACAATTATAGCATGAATAATAAACATTTATCATGATATAAGGAAATAAATAATAACTTTATTATTGCCTCTAGGGCATATTACCTTCAAAATCATGGATTGTGTTCTTCTGGGCTATGCTTTTCATAGCATTGGCTATAGATTTTTGATAATAAAATCTGAGGTATCCGACATGCATGTTGGTACGATTATGGAGTCAAATGATGCAACTTTGTTTGAGGACATATTTCCTATGAAGTATATGTCGAGTTCATCAAATCAGGAGATACCTACTCCATCTAGTGAGGAATTCGCTGTAATTCCAGAACCCACCATTTTGATGGAGCACGTTGAGAATCCTGTGGAGGGTGACAATGAAACTCCTGTAAGAAGTAAGAGAAAGAGGACTGCAAAGTCCTTTGGTGATGATTTCATTGTGTACCTCGTAGATGACACACCCAAGACTATTTCACAAGCCTACGCATCTCCTGATGCCGACTACTAGAAGGAAGTTGTTCGTAGCGAGATTGATTCCATCTTAGCTAACGGAACCTGGGAGATCACTGACCGTCCTTATGGGTGCAAACCTGTAGGATGTAAGTGAAGGAAATATGCCCTAGAGGCAATAATAAAGCTATTAATTATTTCCTTATATCTTGATAAATGTTTATTATTCATGCTAGAATTGTATTAACCGGAAACATAATACATGTGTGAATACATAGACAAACAGAGTGTCACTAGTATGCCTCTACTTGACTAGCTCGTTGATCAAAGATGGTTATGTTTCCTAACCATAGACTTGAGTTGTCATTTGATTAACGGGATCACATCATTAGGAGAATGATGTGATTGACTTGGCCCATTCCGTTAGCATAGCATTTGATCGTTTAGTTTGTTGCTATTGCTTTCTTCATGACTTATACATGTTCCTGTGACTATGAGATTATGCAACTCCCGTTTACCGGAGGAACACTTTGTGTGCCACCAAACGTCACAACGTAACTGGGTGATTATAAAGGTGCTCTACAAGTGTCTCCGAAGGTACTTGTTGGGTTGGCGTATTTCAAGATTAGGATTTGTCACTCCGATTGTCGGAGAGGTATCTCTGGACCCTCTCGGTAATGCACATCACTTAAGCCTTGCCAGCAATGCAACTAATAAGTTAGTTGCAAGATGATGTATTATAGAACGAGTAAAGAGACTTTTCGCTAACGAGATTGAACTAGGTATTGAGATACCGACGATCGAATCTCGGGCAAGTAACATACCGATGACAAAGGGAACAAACGTATGTTGTTATGCGGTCTGACCGATAAAGATCTTCGTAGAATATGTAGGAGCCAATATGAGCATCCAGGTTCCGCTAAATGTTATTGACCGGAGACGTGTCTCGGTCATGTCTACATTGTTCTCGAACCCGTAGGGTCCGCACGCTTAACGTTACGATGACAGTTTCATTATGAGTTTATATATTTTGATGTACCGAAGGTTGTTCGGAGTCTCGGATGTGATCACAAACTTTTGAGGAGTTTCGAAATGGTCGAGACATAAAGATTGATATATTGGACGACTATATTTGGACACCAGAAAGGTTCCGGGTGAGATTGGGACAATACCGGATCACCGGGAGGTTATCGGAACGCCCCCGGGAGGTATATGGGCCTTATTGGGCCTTAGTGGAAAGGAGGGGAAAGGAGCAAGGGAGGGGGCGCCCCCCCCCCCAAGCCCAATCCGAATTGGGAGGGGGGCCGGCCCCCCTTTCCTTCCTCCCTCCTTCCTCTTCCTTCCCTCTCCTACTCCTAATAGGAAAAAGGGGAGTCCTACTCCCTGTGGGAGTTGGACTCCCCCTTAGGGCGCGCCACCCTCCTTGGCCGGCCCCCTCCTCCACTCCTTTATATACGGGGGCAGGGGGCACCCCATAGACACAACAATTGATCATTGATCTCTTAGCCGTGTGCGGTGCCCCCCTCCACCATAATCCTCGATAATATTGTAGCGGTGCTTAGGCGAAGCCCTGCGACGGTAGAACATCAAGATCGTCACCACGCCGTCGTGCTGACGGAACTCATCCCCAACACTTTGCTAGATCGGAGTCCGGGGATCGTCATCGAGCTGAATGTGTGCTAGAACTCGGAGGTGTCGTAGTTTCGGTGCTTGATCGGTCGGGCCGTGAAGACGTACGACTACATCAACCGCATTGTGCTAACGCTTCCGCTTCCGGTGTACGAGGGTACATAGACAACACTCTCCCCTCTCGTTGCTATGCATCACCATGATCTTGAGTGTGCGTAGGAAATTTTTTGAAATCACTACGTTCCCCAACAGTGGCATCCGAGCCTAGGTTTTATGCGTTGATGTTATGCACGACTAGAACACAAGTGAGTTGTGGGTGATATAAGTCATACTGCTTACCAGCATGTCATACTTTGGTTCGGCGGTATTGTTGGATGAAGCGGCCCGGACCGACATTACGCGTACGCTTACGCGAGACTGGTTCTACCGACGTGCTTTGCACACAGGTGGCTGGCGGGTGTCAGTTTCTCCAACTTTAATTGAACCGAGTGTGGCTATGCTCGGTCCTTGCGAAGGTTAAAACAGCACCAACTTGACAAACTATCGTTGTGGTTTTGATGCGTAGGTAAGATTGGTTCTTGCTTAAGCCCGTAGCAGCCACGTAAAACTTGCAACAACAAAGTAGAGGACGTCTAACTTGTTTTTGCAGGGCATGTTGTGATGTGATATGTGAAGGGAATATGCCCTAGAGGGAATAATAAAGTTATTATTTATTTCCATATTTCATGATAAATGTTTATTATTCATGCTAGAATTGTATTAACCGAAACATAATACATGTGTGAATACATAGACAAACAGAGTGTCACTAGTATGTCTCTCCATGACTAGCTCGTTAATCAAAGATGGTTATGTTTCCTAACCATAGACAAAGAGTTGTTATTTGATTAACGGGATCAGATCATTAGGAGAATGATGTGATTGACTTGACCCATTCCGTTAGCTTAGCACTCGATCGTTTAGTATGTTGCTATTGCTTTCTTCATGACTTATACATGTTCCTATGACTATGAGATTATGCAACTCCCATTTACCGGAGGAACACTTTGTGTGCTACCAAACGTCAAAACGTAACTGGGTGATTATAAAGGAGCTCTACAGGTGTCTCCAAAGGTACATGTTGGGTTGGCGTATTTCGAGATTAGGATTAGTCACTCCGATTGTCGGAGAGGTATCTCTGGGCCTTCTCGGTAATGCACATCACATAAGCCTTGCAAGCATTGCAACTAATGAGTTAGTTGCGAGATGATGTATTACGGAACGAGTAAAGAGACTTGCCGGTAATGAGATTGAACTAGGTATTGAGATACCAACGATCGAATCTCGGGCAAGTAACATACCGATGACAAAGGGAACAACGTATGTTGTTATGCGGTCTGACCGATAAAGATCTTCATAGAATATGTAGGAGCCAATATGAGCATCCAGGTTCCGCTATTGGTTATTGACCGGAGACGTGTCTCGGTAATGTCTACATTGTTCTCGAACCCGTCGGGTCCGCACGCTTAAGGTTTCGATGACAGTTACATTATGAGTTTATGAGTTTTGATGTACCGAAGGAGTTCGGAGTCCCAGATGAGATCGGGGACATGACGAGGAGTCTCGAAATGGTCGAGACGTAAACATCGATATATTGGACGACTATATTCGGGCATCGGAAAGGTTCCGAGTGGTTCGGGTATTTTTCGGAGTACCGGAGAGTTACAGGGATACGGGAGAAGAAGTATATGGGCCTTATTGGGCTTTAGGGGAGAGGGAGAGGCAGGCCGCGCAGCCCCCCAAGGCCTAGTCCGAATTGGACTAGGGGGAGGGGCTGCGCCCCCTCCTTCCTTCTCTTCCCTCTTCCCCTTCCTTGTCTCCTACTCCTACTACATAGAAGGACTCCTAGTTGGACTAGGAAAGGGGGAATCCTACTCCCGGTGGGAGTAGGACTCCCCTAGGGCGCGCCATAGAGAGGGCCGGCCCTCCCCTCCTCCACTCCTTTGTATACGGGGGCAGGGGGCACCCCTAGACACACAACTTGATCCACGTGATCATATTCTTAGCCGTGTGCGGTGCCCCCTTCCACCATAATCCTCGATAATATTGTAGCGGTGCTTAGGCAAAGCCCTGCGACGGTAGTACATTAAGATCATCACCATGCCGTCGTGCTGACGGAACTCTTCCACGACACTTTGCTGGATCGAAGTCCGGGGATCGTCATCGAGCTGAACGTGTGCTAAAACTCGGAGGTGCCGTAGTTTCGGTGCTTGATCGGTCGGGCCGTGAAGACGTACGACTACATCAACCGCGTTGTACTAACGCTTCCGCTGTCGGTCTACAAGGGTACGTAGATCACACTCTCCCCTCTCGTTGCTATGCATCACCATGATCTTGCGTGTGCGTAGGAAATTTTTTGAAATTATTACGTTCCCCAACAGTGGCATCTGAGCCAGGTTTTATGGTTTGATGTTATATGCCTGAGTAGAACACAAGTGAGTTGTGGGCGATATAAGTCATACTGCTTACCAGCATGTCATACTTTGGTTCGGCGGTATTGTTGGATGAAGCGGCTCGGACCGACATTACGCGTACGCTTACGCGAGACTGGTTCTACCGCCGTGCTTTGCACACAGGTGGCAAGCGGCTATCAGTTTCTCCAACTTTACTTGAACAACACCAACTTGACAAACTATCGTTGTGGTTTGATGCGTAGGTAAAGATTGGTTCTTGCTAAGCCGAGTAGCAGCCACGTAAAACTTGCAACAACAAAGTAGAGGACGTCTAACTTGTTTTTGCAGGGCATGTTGTGATGTGATATGGTCAAGACGTGATGAGATATAAGTTGTTGTATGAGATGATCATGTTTTGATTGAAGTTATCGGCAACTGGCTGAAGCCTTATGGTTGTCTCTCTATTTGCATAAGATGCAAGCGCCAAATAATTCCTTTACTTTATCGCTATGTGATAGCAATAGTTGCAAGAGCAATTGTTAGCAAGACGACCATGTGATGACACATTGATATAGATCAAGATGATGGAGATCATGGTGTCATGCCGGTGACGATGGAGATCAAAGGCACAAGATGATGATGGCCATATCATGTCACATATTTTGATTGCATGTGATTGTTTATCTTTTATACATCTTATTTTTCTTAGTTCGACGGTAGCTTTATAAGTTGATCCCTCACTAAATTATCAAGGTATAAGTGTTCTCCCTGAGTATGCACCGTTGCGAAAGTTCTTCGTGCTGAGACACCACGTGATGATCGGGTGTGATAGGCTCTACGTTCAAATACAACGGGTGCAAAACAATTGCACACGCGGAATACTCAGGTTATACTTGACGAGCCAAGCATATACAGATATGGCCTCGGAACACGGAGACCAAAAGGTCAAGCGTGAATCATATAGTAGATATGATCAACATAGTGATGTTCACCAATGAAACTACTCCATCTCACGTGATGATCGGACATGGTTTAGTTGATTTGGATCACGTGATCACTTAGAGGATTAGAGGGATGTCTATCTAAGTGGGAGTTCTTTAGTAATATGATTAATTGAACTTAAATTTATCATGAACTTAGTCCTGGTAGTATTTTGCAAATCATGTTGTAGATCAATAGCTAGCGTTGTTGCTTCCCTGTGTTTATTTTGATATGTTCCTAGAGAAAATTATGTTGAAAGATGTTAGTAGCAATGATGTGGATTGGATCCGTGATCTGAGGTTTATCCTCATTGCTGCACAGAAGAATTATGTCCTTGATGCACCACTAGGTGACAGACCTATTGCAAGAGCAGATGCAGACGTTATGAACGTTTGGTTAACTAAATATGATTACTACTTGATAGTTTAGTGCACCATGCTTAAAGGGCTTAGAATTGGGACTTGAAAAACGTTTTGAACGTCATGGACCATATCAGATGTTCCAGGAGTTGAAGTTAATATTTCAAGCAAATACCCGAGTTGAGAGATATGAATTCTCCAACAAGTTCTATAGCTAAAAGATGGAGGAGAATCGCTCAACTAGTGAGCATGTGCTCAGATTGTCTGGGTACTACAATCGCTTGAATCAAGTGGGAGTTAATCTTCCAGATAAGATAGTGATTGACAGAATTCTCTAGTCACCATCACCAAGTTAGTAGAACTTCATGATGAACTATAGTATGCAAGGGATGACGAAAACGACTCCCGAGCTTTTCATGATGATGAAATCGATGAAGGTAGAAATGAAGAAAGAGCATCAAGTATTGATGGTTGACAAGATCACTAGTTTCAAGAAAAGGGCAAAGGGAAAAAGGGGAACTTCAAGAAGAACAGCAAGCAAGTTGCTGCTCAAGTGAAGAAACCCAAGTCTGGACCTAAGCCTGAGACTGAGTGCTTCTACTGCAAAGGGACTGGTCACTGGAAGCAGAACTACCCCAAGTGATTTGCGGGTAAGTAGGATGGCAAAGTGAACATAAGTATATTTGATATACATGATTATTGATGTGTACTTTACTAGTGTTTATAGCAACCCCTCAGTATTTGATACTAGTTCGGTTGCTAAGAATAGTAACTCGAAACGGGAGTTGCAGAATGAACAGAAACTAGTTAAGGGTGAAGTGACGATGAGTGTTGGAAATAGTTCCAAGTTTGATATGATCATCATCGCACACTCCCTATACTTTCGGGATTAGTGTGGAACCTAAATAAGTGTTATTTGGTGTTGAGCATGAATATGATTTGATCATGTTTATTGCAATACGGTTATTCATTTAAGTAAGAGAATAAATTGTTGTTCTGTTTACATGAATAAAACCTTATATGGTTACACACCCAATGAAAATGGTTCGTTGGACCTCGATCGTAATAATACACATATTCATAATATTGAAGCCAAAAGATGCAAAGTTAATAATGATAGTGCAACTTATTTGTGGCACTGCTGTTTAAGTCATATTGGTGTGAAGTGCATGAAAAAACTCCATGCTGATGGGATTTTGGAATCACTTGATTACGAATCATTTGATGCTTGCGAACCATGCCTCTTGGGCAAGATGACTAAAACGCCATTCTTCGGAACAATGAAGCAAGCAACAGATTTGTTGGAAATCATACATACTGATGTATGTGGTCCGATGAATATTAAGGCTTGCAGCAGGTATCATTATTTTCTGACCTTCACAGATGATTTGAGCAGATATGGGTATATCAACTTGATCAAACATAAGTCTGAAACATTTGAAAAGTTCAAAGAATTTCATAGTGAAGTGGAAAATAATCGTGACAAGAAAATAAAGTTTCTACGATCTGATCGCGGAGACAAATATTTGAGTTGCGAGTTTGGTCTTCAATTAAAACAATGTGGAATAGTTTCACAAACTCATGCCACCTGGAACACCACAGCATAATGGTGTGTCCGAACGTCATAACCGTACTTTATTGGATATAGTACAATCTATGATGTTTCTTACCAATTTACCAATATCGTTTTGGGATTATGCATTAAAGACAGCTGCATTCACGTTAAAAAGGGCACCATCTAAGTCCGTTGAGACGACACAATCTGAACTGTGGTTTGGCAAGAAACCAAAGTTGTCGTTTCTTAAAGTTTGGGATTGCGATGCTTATAAGAAAAAGTTTCAACCTGATAAGCTCAAACCCAAATCGGAGAAGTGCGTCTTCATAGGATACCCAAAAGAAAATGTTGGGTACACCTGCTATCACAGATCCGAAGGCAAGATATTCGTTGCTTTGAATGGATCCTTTCTAGAGAAGGAATTTCTCTCGAAAGAAGTGAGTGGGAGGAAAGTAGAATTGATGAGGTAACTGTACCTGCTCCCTTATTGGAAAGTAGTTCATCACAGAAATCTGTTCCTGTGACTACTAGACCGATTAGTGAGGAAGCTAATGATGATGATCATGTAACTTCAGATCAAGTTACTACCGAATCTCGTAGGTTAACCAGAGTGAGATCCGCACCAGAGTGGTACGGTAATCTTGTTCTGGAGGTCATTCTACTTGACCATGACGAACCTACAAACTGTGAGGAAGCGATGATGAGCCCAGATTCCGCAAAATGGCTTGAGGTCATGAAATCTGAGATAGGATCCATGTATGAGAACAAAGTATGGACTTTGATGGATTTGCCCGATGATCGGCAAGCCATAGAAAATAAATGGATCTTCAAGAGGAAGACGGACGCTGCTAGTAGTGTTACTATCTACAAAGCTAGACTTGTCGAAAAAGGTTTTTGACAAAGTTCAAGGTGTTGACTACGATGAAATTTTCTCACTCGTAGCGATGCTTAAGTCTGTCCAAATCATGTTAGCAATTGCCGCATTTTTATGAAATCTGGCAAATGGATAAACAAAACTACATTCCTTAATGGATTTAAAGAAGAGTTGTATATGATGCAACCAGAAGGTTTTGTCAATCCTAAAGGTGCTAACAAAATATGCAAGCTCCAGCGATCCATCTATGGACTGGTGCAAGCATCTCGGAATTGGAATATACGCTTTGGTAAGTTGATCAAAGCATATAGTTTTATACAGACTTGCGGTGAAGCCTGTATTTACAAGAAAGTGAGTGGGAGCACTACAGCATTTCTGATAAGTATATGTGTATGACATATTGTTGATCGGAAATAATGTAGAATTATTCTGCAAAGCATAAAGGAGTGTTTGAAAGGATTTTTTTCAAAGAAAACCTCGGTGAAACTGCTTACATATTGAGCATCAAGATCTATAGAGATAGATCAAGACGCTTGATAAGTTTTTTTCAATGAGTACATACCTTGACAAGATTTTGAAGTAGATCAAAATGGAACAATCAAAGA